>NC_052552.1:6600000-6870998 GCF_016699485.2 Gallus gallus
TCCCGTTCCAGGATGTGCAGGGTGTGCGTGCCCATGGCAATGGCCCCGGGGCAGCCTTGAGCCCACATCCCCTCCGAAGGGTCTCGCTGTGTCCTTGGACCCTCCCTGGAGGCTTCCCAGATTGCAGCAGCTGGTCCTGGGGTGGCCGGGGTTCTTGGGATCCCTGCCCAGACACTGAGGAGCTGGTTTCCGTAATGGTGATTCATGGCCCTCCTGGGGCTCTGCAGATGTTGGAGAGGAGGTGAAATGAGAGCAGCTGTAATTCAGCCGGCTCCGGAGGCTCAGATGTGACCATGCGGGGAGGAGTGGAGCCGGGTGCTCACCGCATGCTGCTCACACCTTGCTCTTCTGCAGTATGATGCTGTGTCTGACCTCTACTTTGAGAATGTCATGCAGTTTTACAACTTCTCGGCCAGGGTCACGGCTGACCAGCTCCGGAAACCGCCAAACCGGGACCAGTAAGTCCTCTTCCCTGCTTGGCATGGTCACACTCTGCTTCTCTGTTGTGGCCAGTGGGAATAGCACAGTATCTCCTCAACTGGTGGAGCACTGGGATTTGGTTTTTCCGAAAATGCTCCTGTTGGACCGTGCGGGTTCTGGGAAATTAAAGCTGGGCTGACATCTCAGTGCTGTGATAAACGTGTGCAGCTGAAGCAGAGCGCAGCGATGCTTGGTGCTGCCACATCCTTGTCCCTGCAGGTGGAGCATGACACCTCCAACAGTCAATGCATACTACTCTCCGACCAAGAATGAGATCGTCTTCCCTGCCGGCATCCTCCAGGCCCCTTTTTACACCCGTGCCTCTCCCAAGTGAGATGCTGGGGAAAGCAGGGGAGGGCAGCATTCCCGTTTTTCCTCCTTTGCCAAAAGTCGATGCCAAATTGCACGGCTGGGGGAGCAGTGGCTGCTCTCTAAATCTCGGTGTCGCTGTCCCACAGGTCGCTGAACTTCGGTGGTATTGGTGTGGTGGTGGGCCACGAGCTGACACACGCCTTTGATGACCAAGGTATGGCAAGGGCTGGGTGGGCGGAGTGCTGGCCGTGCGGCCAGTGGGGTGACAAAGGACCCGATGTGTTTTTGGCAGGTCGGGAATATGACAAGGATGGCAACCTGCGTCCCTGGTGGAAGAACTCCTCAGTGGAGGCCTTCAAGCGGCAGACGGCGTGCATGGTGGAGCAGTACAGCAACTACACCATCAATGGGGAGGCTGTCAATGGCAAGCACACCCTCGGGGAGAATATCGCTGACAACGGCGGGCTCAAGGCTGCCTACCGGGTAGGGCTGCGGGGCTGAGGACGGGGGGCACGCTGCGGTTGGGTCTGTGCCGTCCCCTGAGCCCGTCATACTCCTCAACCTCCAGGCGTATCAAAATTGGCTGAGAAAGAATGGGGAGGAGGAGACTCTCCCGACCCTGGGCCTCACCAACCACCAGCTCTTTTTCGTCGGCTTCGCGCAGGTAGGCAGCGAGGATGGATGCACGGGTTTTGGGGGTTCCGCCCATCCATGCCTTTCCTTCCATCCACGATGGTTTTGGGAGAGCATGACAGCAAAGCCGAGGTGTCCAGAGATGCCCCAGAGAATGAGATCAGGGAGGTGCTGGTTAAAGAGCGAGCCAGGCTTGGCGAGAGTGGGGTCCTGCAGCTGCGGGCATCAGCACTCGCGCCTCCTGCCCTTCCTCACAGGTGTGGTGCTCGGTTCGCACGCCGGAGAGCTCACACGAAGGGCTCATCACTGACCCGCACAGCCCCTCGCGGTTCCGCGTCATCGGCACCGTCTCGAACTCCTGGGAGTTTGCAGAGCATTTCAGCTGCCCCCTGGGCTCCCCCATGAACCCCCCCAAAAAGTGTGAGGTCTGGTGATGGGTGGGCACCGGGATCCGGCTGCGTCGTCCTCTGCCAGCGGCCGAATTTCCCCATCCCTTTGAGAGGCTCAGACCACTTAGTGCAGCAAGCTGCCCAGCTCTCACCGGACCGGCGTCCCCGGTATCATCCGAGGTCCGATCGATCCACTGTGAAAACTTCTCTTCCCCTCACTCGGTTGTGAAATGACTTTGATGCGGAGAGGTTTCTGTCCCACGTGCCGGGGCACTGCCCCGTATTTACACACGCAGCGCTAAGCCTGGGCCTAACAGGAGCCCTAACCCTGAGCCCGGCACCGTCCTCCTCCGAGGCCATAAAGGAGCGCCGCGGTGCCGGCAGGTTGGGCTGTGTGTCTAAATACAGCCGGCACACCCTCCTCTCTCCAAAGATGCGCACATGAGGATGGTAAATATTTTAAGATCTATTTTGGGGCGGGGGAGGGTGGAGGGGAAATATATATATTTTTTTCATGCGTTTTGGAATACACTGGAAAAGTTCAGGGAAAATGCATTTTAAAGTTTTTTTTTTTCTTTTTCTTTTTTTTTAAGCAAATGATTGGTATATTTATTGTTTTTATTTTTTATACTCAGTGCAGCTGTAGGCACAGAGCCCTGTGGTGACAGTTCCCAGCTGGGGAGTCCAGATGGGCTGCGGCCAGCTGGCCCCACAGCCTATGGATCTCCAGGAGGGACCGTCCTCCGAGGATGCTAATGGGGACCGTTGGGACAGGGCCCGGGGATGGGGTTGGTGGGTCCCTGTTAGAGGCTGGATCGCAGGAGGGCTCTGCTGGGATGCTGCAGCTCCTGGGGTTAGCTTTAATTTCTGTGTGCAAAGGGAAAAGTTGATGTGCCAAAGATGTAAGCGAGGTGGGGGTGGTGGTGGTGAAGCTCTTGGGCACCGCTTCTGCCTGTCCCAGGTTCACAGAGTGCAAAGACTGCACCCCTGCAGCGCCTGTCCCTGCAGGAGAGGGAGCCCAGGAAGCAGCATGGCGAGAGCAGCCACAGGAGCGGCCCTGCATCCCTCCCATCCCCATAATGGGAGGTTGGTTGCAGCCTCCCGGCCCGGTATTGCTCCAGGCAAGCGCAGGCAGTTCTCACTGCCGCTTTGCTTGCTGCTGTGCCCCTGTGCATGGCCCATGCTCCATCCCAGACGGGCTGGGGCCGGTGCAGAGCTGGCAAGGTGGGCACGGGGTCCTCCAGGGCTTTTTAATACTCTTCTTGGCGGTTTAGAAAAGAAACCACTGACAGTAGCTCAGGTGCCTTGTGTTGTCTCGCAGCACCTCTAGACAGAAAGCAAAGATGTAGAGGGATTTTTAATATTTATATGTAAAAGGGACATGGGGGGATTTTTTTTTTGTATCTATTTTTTCACCCTACATGTGGAGCTTATTGTAACTGAAATAAATACTTTTTACTGGGTCTGCAGGTGCTTCTGACTTTTTTATACTTATTTTTTACTTTCTGGTAGCAGGGAGCATCTCACATCCCACCTGTGTTCTTCTCCGCATCCTCGCTGTTTTTTCTGTGTTCCTCTTTCCGGGCCGGAGAGGAACGTAAGGGCAGAGCACGCTGTTGGCTCACAGGCCCTTCTTGTTTTCCTGCAGAGCTGAAGGCCAGCTGAGCTGAGCTCTGCTGGAAATGGTGGCATGAACCCGCAGAGGGCGGTGGAGCCGAGGCAATGCTACGTGCTGCGACCAGCAGGATGGAGCAGAAACGCTTTGGGCCTGGATGTGGCCCCAGCTGCTGCCTGCTTAAAATGTGGCAAAACGCAGCAAGCTCCACAGTACCTCCGCACTTAAACAGAGCAAGTTGTACTCGGTGCACAGCCTGCTTGTGTCCGCTGTCCCTGTTTGCATGGAATGGACAGCCCAGCACAGGAGGGGCTTGGAGGGTGAGCAGCAGCTTGCATGAGGCTCCCCAGCCCGCTGCGGCTGTTTGCCCATCTTGGGGCTGGCAAGGCCCGGGGTGATTCAGCCGCTCGCGTGCCACTGCCCGCCGTGGGCCTGCCTGATCCTGGGTGGTATTGGTTTTGTTTTGCATCAGCCATGCCCTGCGGGGCTGAGCCCGGGCAGGAGGGGGAATTGGTATAGGGCCTGGCAGGAAAACAGCCCTTTTCCACTAATACCCAAATTTCCACTGGTTCCTCAAGCCTTACACTTTCTTTTGAATCCTAGAATGGCCTGGGTTGAAAAGGACCACAATGACCATCCTGTGCCAACCCCCTGCTATGTGCAGGGTCGCCAACCACCACACCAGGCTGCCCAGAGCCACATCCAGCCTGGCCTTGAATGCCTCCAGGGATGGGGCATCCACAGCCTCCTTGGGCGACCTGTTCCTTTTCCTAAGCACATCAGCAGCTCTGGCACACTTTGTTGTGAGCACGTCTGGCTCGCTGATGTCAGCAAAGAAGCAGGAAAGCGCCGGTGGGGCTGAAAAACCGTTGTCGGTGCCCAGGTGCTCATCTGGCAGCACAACAGATAGGTGGAAAAGTTCAGTGGAGGCGGAGGAGGGGCGCGGATGCAGACGGCACTCGCTCAGGCTCGCCAAACCCGCGGGTTTGGTTGGCCTCATCGTCCCGTGTGGGGTCGTGTGGGAGGCACGGAGCGTCTGCTTTTTCCTGGGAGGAGAAAAAACAGCCAGCGGGAGTGGCGGAGCGGCGGCCCCTGGGAGGCATCGGCTGTGCGGGAGCTGCGGGGCAGCGCCGGAACGCGACAGCTCCGCACGGCGGGCGCACTGCGGGACGCGACATGGTGAAAACGCCCCTATTGGTGGTGTTTTTTTTTGTTTTTGTTTTTTTTTTCATTCTAAACAAGCAAAAAGATGCAACGTATCTAAAGATGCTTGAGTTCTCTCACTGCTGCGTTTACAGGCGGCTACTTCTGTAGAACGCAGGGAGCCATAGATGTCAGTTTGCTCTCAGTGTTAATTTCCTCCCGCACGGAGAGCTGTTCCAGGAGCAGCTCACGCAGCTGTGCCTGCAAATGACCGCAGCCGAATCTTTATACGAGCCTGAATGCGGCCGGGGCAGCGGATCCCCCGCGGCCCCACGCGCCGCGCTCCGCACAGCCGGGCGGTGCCGAAGTCTCTCCGGAGCGGCTCGGCCGCCGAGCCGAAGGCGCCCGAAGCCGCCGCCGAGCCGCTCCCCGAGAGGCTCCGAAGAGTCCCGAGCGCCGCCCGACTGGGCGGGAATATCTCTTCCGAGCCCGTCCGAAGCTTCCCGAACTCCCCCGCGTCCGCGGCCGCCGGAGCGAGCCGAAGTTTCCCGAGAGCGGGGGTCACGGGATGCGCCGGGCCGAGCGGGGGGGCGGGACGGGGAGCGAGGCGCGTGCGTCCGCGAAGGCCTCCGAAAGGAGCCGAGGTTTCCCGAGCGCCCCTCGCCGGCGAGCGGCTCCGGAAAGAACCGAAGGTTGCCGAGCGCCGGCGGGCCGAGCGGCTCCGGAGCGGCCCGAAGGCGCCCGAGCGTCCGTCCTGCCGGACTGCTGGAGGCGGCCGCAGCGCCATGTTTGATGCTCCGCTACTTCAGTGAGGAAAATCCGCCGGCATCGCCCGAGAGCCGCCGCCGCGAAGGGCGCCACCGCCCCCGGGGAGGGGCACCGAGACCTCCCGCCGCCGGCGGCTCATGAGCATCGCGGCCTGAGCCGCCCCCCCTCCCCCCTCCCCGCCGGCCCCGCGCCGTCCCCTCCCCGCGCCGAGCCCTCGGGAGCCGCGTTGTCACGGAGACCGGCGCCGGTGCCGGCCCGCCGCGCTGCCCCGGCCGCCGCCCCGGCCCCCGGCCCGCTGCCCGCTCCCGCGGCCCGGCTCCCCCCCGGCCCCGGCCCCGCTCCCCGCCGGGGGGTGGTGGCTCCGCTCGGCGATGAGTTTACCGCAGAAGGCGGCTTTGAAACCCGGCGCGGCGGCGGCGGCAGCGGGGCCCGGCCCCGGGAGCGGGGCGACGGCGGCGGCGGCGGCGGGGCCGCCTCCCCCCCCGGCTCCCCCTCACCCGGCGGCGGCGCCCGCGCCTCACCCCGCCATCAGGGCCCTGCCGCCCGCGGCGCCCCAGCAGTATCCTTTGCCCCGGGAGGAGAGGTGGGGGGGGGGAGGGTACCGGCGCTGCCCTCCGCTCGGCGGGTGGGGGGCGGGGAGTGGGCCGGGGGGCCGCGGGGTGGGGGCTCAGCGCTGGGGGCTGCCGGCCGCGGGGTGTGGGTGTGTGTGTGTTGGGGGAGGGGGGTGCACCTGCTGGGGGGGGGGGGGGGTGAGGGGCCGCCCCCGGGGTTGGGGCTGTGTGTGTGTGTGTGTGTGTTGTTCTCCCCCCCTTGCCCCCGTTGAACTTTTAATTGGAAGCTGCGCTGCAGGTAAGTGCTGCGGTGCTGTGTTGTGTTGTGGTGGGGCCACAGCCCTGCTGCCTGCGTGGGGCTGCGCTGTGGGGTGCCCCAACACCCGTGGCACTGGTGGGGGAGAAGCCATGTTCTAACTTGCTATGAAGAGGCTGAGGCCCTTCCTGGGGGCGTGAGGGGCTTCGGGGGAAGCCCACAGGGTCAGCAGCACTGCAGGGCTCTGATGTCAGCCCCCGCTGCCCCATAGCTGGAGGATCAGTGCGGTGGGTAAGCCCAGTTTAGGCCTCTGTGTGCAGCTGCTGCTGGTGGGGTGACTTTTATTGGAGCGTGGAGCCGTGGGATGTGTGTGCTCAGCGTGTTCCCTGCGTGGAAGCGTTCCATTGCTCTCACTTTCAGTTTTGAGGTGGGAAAGCAGAGCCCTGCTGTGATCAGTTCAGATCCATTGTTTTGGTGAGCTTCCGGCCGGGCCTGACCACAAATAACACTGCTGAAGTCACGGGGCTGCTGGCGCTACGGAGTGTTTGGGTCAGGTGAGAGCCAGGAAGGAGTGAGACTGTGCTGGAGGGCCGTGCTCTGCTTCCAGCGTGCTGCTGGGATCCCACCGTGGGCTTTCGTGGGGATAGCAGTGCAGCGCTGCTGTTACTGCCGTCAGCAGCATTCGGTGAGCAAAGGCGCTGCTCGGGGAGCTGCTCGGTTTGGGTGCAGGTGTTATGGCTGCTCTGGAGGGGCCTTCGCAGCATGGTGGGTGCTGTTGGGTTCCTGGGACTGGGAGCATGCTGCTTTCCCAAAGCACGCACCTCTACTCATCACCCAAAGAGCTGCGGAGGGGTTTGGATGCTTCTCTGAGCTTGATGGTGGTCTGTCATGGGCAGGGCTGGAGAACACGGTCTTGGAGTAAGCTTTGTCAGTGTGTGTAGGGGGGGGAAGAGGCCCAGCTTCCCTCTGAGGCCTTTGGGAAGGAGCATGGGGAGAAGGCACGTCCTCAAAGCGAGAGACACAGGGAGTGTTGGGTGGACAGAAGACAGAGTGCCATAGGTGGGATAGCAGTAGCACTTCTGAACCTTTCTGTAACCTGCCCTTGTCACAGACACAAAGCTGGTGCCTTCCTGGTGAGCCGCGTCCCACCCTGCGACTGCTTTTCCCTGGGCTGAAAGTTGTGTGTGCTTCCAGGTGGTAAACAAAAGCTGTTACCTTTTTATCAGTGCTGCTCCAAAGTGAGGCTTCGGGAGCATAGTTCACTGGAGCTTTACTGAAGTGCAGAGGGTCATCTGAGTTCAGCCTTATTTTTAGCTCAGTTTGTTGTTTTTTTTTTTCTGTTTTGGTGCCACTGTCGAGTGGCAGACGAACTGGAGGTGCAGTTCTGCACAGCACACAGCCAGGCTCTGCTTGTCTGAACTGCAGTGGGGGGGCTGTTGGCTGATATGAGCCATTGTTCCACCACAAATGAAGGATATGTGTCTGTAGGTAGATAGAGGCGCTGGCTTGGGCTTTTTAAACTACAGCTGTTTGCACGTGGTGAACTTTGTGTCTTTGGAAGCATGTGGTTTCAGCGTCACATGGAATTAAAGGGCTGTATGTATGATGGGAAAAGTAGAATCGGGGGGGAGAAAGCTGTGCGGGGAAAGAGATTTTCTTACTTTATGTGTATTTGTAGGCAGTGAGTAATGAGTGGAAAGAAAAACTTGGGGGGGATGAGGTTTTAAAAAGATTTCTTGAAGGAAAGCAAAGCTGCAGGGTGATGGACAAGGAGAAGAGCGATGGAGAGATAGGAGTTCTGTTCTGTTACATGCTGGATGGGAAGTCAGCGGGGCTGCTGCAAGACACAACCATGCTTTGGTACACTGCTGTAGCACAGCAGCTTCAAGAAATGCCGTTTTCTATGTAGGAGTAAGTTAGGCCAGTGTCGTGGCTTTAGTGGTGGCCAGGCCTGGCTGCAGGTGGGAGTGGTGTCCCAGGCTGTCAGTGTGAGCCCTGCAGCCCCAGCCCTACGTGGGACAGATGGGGTGGGTCTGTGTTGCTGTGAAATGACACTTAGGGGATGCTTTTATCAAACGTCACCTTAGATCTGTCCATCTTTGCTTGGCCCTCAGGCTGTCCTTGGGGAGCAGGTTTGCGTGCAGGTTGTTGTGCAGCAAGGCTTCCTCCGTAAAGCGCAGAGCCAAGGAGGTGCACTGCGGGCTGCCCGCTCCCTGCAGCCCTTCGTGTTCGTAACTTGCTATGTGTTCAATGCACAGCGCTTCTTCCCTCCCCTCCATGCTCTCCCTTATGCACTTCCGAAGGTATTTTTTTTGTGTGTTACAACCATTTGCTCTTCAGAAAGTCCTCATGCTGTGAATAAATGTGGTGGATCAATATAATTAGGTCACCAGTGTCTTCCCAGCTCAGACACAAGCATATACTGCGCTATGGAGGGCAAACAGATTGGTGTGTGCCACGCTTGGAGCTGTTGTTTAAAAGTCTGTCTCTTTCCTTACAGCCCTCCCACTTCGATTCCATTTCTGAGAAGCAGAAAGGAAGGGTTGGCATCCGTGGATTTGTTGTCTCTGTGTGTGTGCAGTACGTTTGTGTGCATGGAAGCTCTGGTTTTGCAGGTATTCCTGAGTAGCTCAACATGTGCTTCTGTTCCTGCAAGGTGCCCTGGCTGGCTGTGCTCAGCCCCTTCCAGCAGCCGCTCCTGCGGTGGCTCTGTTAGGAGATGTGTGCAGAAGTGGAGGAGAGCCATAGGAACATGGGATGCGGATGGGATGTGTTGGTGATACAACTGGAGCTTTGGGATAAAGAGTGTTTGGAGTGCTGGTTGTAAAAGGAGAGAAGTGGGTAGGAGGGGAGGACTGAGGTGAGCTCAGGGCCTCACTTCCTATTGGCAGTATGAGCCTTGAGCTCAGGAGCTTTCTGAAACCTTGGCTGAGCGAAGGGACACAGGGGCAGCTGCGTTGCCTGAGAAATGTTTCAGTTTTAAACAAAGCTGAAGCCTTGAAGGCCATAGAGTTGTTAAGATTGGAGGAGACCACTATGATCATCTAGTCCAACCATCAACCCATAGTCCAACCATTGACCCATCTTCGTTCTTAGGAGGGCATGTGGTAGGAGAGCATCCTCTGAAAACACAGCAAGTGGAGGAACTGCTCTGCAGAGGAGGAGCAGGCACAGGGCGTGAGTGCACTGCCAAAAATTAAGTGCTTCTAGACCTCGTCTGTCTCCCATGCTGATATTCCCCAGCCTTGGCACATCTCAGAGTTCTTTCGAGCAGAAATAGCTTTAATTTATTTAATGACAAAAGCTAATCATGTTATAGCGCAGATGTGTCACTTTACTGGCTTTACAAGATTTTGTGGTGAAATGTCTTAGAGAAAGCCATTCTTCCAAAAATGGGATTTGCAACAGCTTGTTTTCTTCTCGTGTCTGGAGACATGCTGGCGTGTGTTCTCTGGCAGGAGTCTGCAGGACAAGGTCGCTTTACTTGCAGGTATATATATTTTGATGTATAGTACTGATTTCGGAATGCGGGTTTTATATTTATCCATGGTAAGAAGTTGGTTGGGGAGTGGTGGGAGACGTAGAAGAACGAAGTGCCCTCCTCAGTGTTGGGAAGTGGGATGCCCATCTGTGTATGCGGGCTTTGTCTGTTGCTGTGTTGGGCCTCAAAGGCTCTTTCATGTCAGCAGCTCGTGCTGAGCTGCGTGGAGCTGGTGCATTTGCTCTGGTTTTGTTTCATGGTAAGAGTTAGCAGTGAAGGCCTCTCTTTAGAGATAACCTATATTTTCTTTTTCTCCCTAATCCAGCATTTTCAGGGCTAGTCAACTGTCAAGTTTAGTTGTGCGTAAATCCTCTAATATGATTAGAGTTGCTGGAATTTTCACTCCAAGGAATTAGAGGTGGGTAGTATCACTGCTTTACAGGCGTTTCTTTAATGGGAAGCTGCATCTGTGACTGGATGTCTGCTTGTAATTGCACAGGCTTTTCTGGAGTGGATAAGCAGGAAGGTGCTGGCATTTGCTGCGGGGCTCGAGGTACTGCTCTCTGGGTGAGCTCAGGAGCTTGTTTTCCCATTCTGAAGGTTGGTGTAACTTCTCACCGTTCCATGTTTGCCCTTTGAGGTATTTCCAAGAACTTCTCCTGGGCTGTGGACTTGGTTTTGCCTCCCAAATAGGAAATGATGATGTGGGACAGCTGGAAGGAGAAAATAGGATGGGTTCTTTAAAAAAAAAAAAAAAAAAAAGATCAAAGGAAGGAGAGCAGAATGAGCTTTTAGGCTAGTGATATTTTTGGGTACATGTTATCCTTGTGTTGTGTTCTGTGACTCTGGGAGGTGTCCTGGAGCATGCTCTCTCCTCATAGCAGGTGATGGCACACTGTTGCTGATGGGACTTGAGTCAGATTGCTGCCGGGCACGTAACTGGGTTAATGGGACAGCGCTTTCTTCCTTCCTGAAAGGAAAATTACATGTTCTTTATGCTTATTGTACCTTAAAAGTTGTTTTTACCTCTGTTTTGCTCTTCGGTCATCTGAGATGGCCAGAAACAGACTGCTTTCCTACGCAGAGTGAGGCCCCAAGGCTTCCCTAGGTTGTGCCAGATCTAAGTCAACCCCACCACCAAAGTAATACATTTCTGCTGTTGGTTGTAAGACCTCTGTGTGTCTGTATGGGAACTGTTGAATCATGGCCTGAACCTCTGATTGACCACCTGAGGCGAGTGCTGAGTCAGCTGCAGGGGCACAGGTGATGGCAATTTCACCTGAGTGACCGGAAGGGGTGGACCCTGGCTGCACCTCTTCTAGACCCCATTTAAGGGCTGACTCCCAAGGAGGAAGGATCTCTATCTGGAGATCACTCCTCTTGGAGCCCTTCTTTGAGCCCAGGATATGGGTAAGCTCTTTATTTCGTTACTCCTTTGTAACGTGATAATCTTTCTGGTCCAATACCTGTATACCTATTTACCTTACAATCTGTATACCTGTTTGCCGTACAGTGTCCTTTATCTGGGTGTGAGCTGATGTACTTCTAGAGCTCTAAACAAGCCCAAGAAAAAGCAAAGTGGCTTCTAAACTGCATATCTCGACAGAGAAACACATCTTTGATCCTTGCCCCGTGCCAGGAGCGTCCTCTGAAACCAATGGGGAAGCGTCGAAGAGAAGCGAGAAGAGCTCGTGCAGTTGAACATCTTAAATAATGCAGGTTTTCCTGGGCTGAAAGCATTTGTGAGATGGAAGCTGCTACATGTTGTGCTGGTACTCTCTCAGGTTGCCAAATAATGATTCCCTGTTTGTTTTTGTTTTGGTTTGATTTACACCTGAGAGCGATGATGTGCGAGTTACTGAATTACCAGGAGCTTGATTTAAATGCCCGTGCTCCTGGTGGCTTCTGGAAATCCATTTGAACTTGTGCTACGGCTGTGCTAACAGCAGCCTGAAGAAGATTTCCCTCTTTTACTCATTATTATGAAGTCAGAGAAGTTGCTGTGTCTGGAGAATGGTGTTTTTCTGGGCTTATTTTGTCCTTTTAATGGAAAAGAAAAATGATGGAAGTCTCCTGTCCTTTCAGGCTGAGAAGGGAGACTGCCTGCAAGGGTTGGGGAGGGAGGTGTTTTAGCAATCCTGCTTGCAGCTCTGCACATAGCAGGGGGGTTGAAATGAGATGATTGTTATGGTGCTTTTCAACCCAGGCCATTCTATGATTCTAACTTCCTCGAGAAAGGAAATGTCTGTATTAAGAAGAGCGTTTGTGCCCACAGGTGTGACAGTGGGCACCTTGTCTGGCAGCATGCAGCCGGTACGTGGGGCAGACACGGGACGCATGTTGTGTTTGCAAGGGAACTTGGCAGGGTGCAATGGCTGGGGGTAATCTGGGCCATTTATCGGGGGGAAGGCAAAGGCTGAAATCAAGAAGTGCATAAAGCATGTTAGTTGTGACTTCTCATGTGAAATTCATGGTGTCAGGCTCTGAAGTGTGCTGGGATAGCAGTTTTGGGAGCGGCTGATTGATGCCCATTTTGGCCTTATAAGGTTGG
This sequence comes from Gallus gallus, assembly GCF_016699485.2. Classification (NCBI taxonomy): domain Eukaryota; kingdom Metazoa; phylum Chordata; class Aves; order Galliformes; family Phasianidae; genus Gallus; species Gallus gallus. The sequence goes on from NC_052552.1 coordinate 6,612,180, forward strand.
TTAGGATGTGCTCCTGGCTGTGCTTGCTGAGCTGCTGAGGCATTCGGCTTGCTGTGGAATGTATGGTGAGCTTCAGTTTGTGGCACCTCTTCTTCCAGTGCTGACACAAATACGAATACTAGTTACTGAATGGTCTGTCTTCAAATGCTTTACTCTTCCGGGCTCTATGTTTTGTATTCTGGAGCTGTAAAATGCAAATAATTCACCTGTCAACCTGTCTGCAACTCAGGCTGTGTGTTTCCTTCAGTGAAGGTGTTTTAAGGTAGATTTCCAAGTGCCTTTATGTCTGCATTCGAAAGGAAAGAAGTTGCAGTTTTCATTGATACACAAATATTGCCAAGTGTAATCTTGCAGGATGCTCTGTGAGCTTAAACTGCTCAGCTTAATTGTATTTATTACACTTCCAAAACCCTTTTCTTAATTAAAAAAAAAAACCAACAACAACACAGAAGTCCACCTGCACAACCGAACTGCTTCATTTTTAAGTGTTTGGTTCTGAGTTTGCACACTGAGTTTGGCTGTGCAGGATTCCCGTTCTGCCCCCAGAACGTGGGATCCAGCTGTGCTGCAGGGCAGTGGCACCTGGTGCGTCAGGCCTATCAGAAACGATTGCTGCCGGCGCTTGGCACCATCCCCATCTCTCGCTGAAGCCAAAGCACGCTTTATCCACTCAGGCTGACATTAAGATCATTAAATAAGTGAATGAATTGTGCTGTCACCAAATTCCGATCCTGGCGGACTAAAAACATGTGAATTTTATGGTGGAGACCTCTGTCCAGAATGTCTTATTGAATGTCCTGTGGATGTCAGCGGTGGGAATAATCAGCGAAAGCTTTCTAGTAAAGTGTGTGTGCCTTAATGAGGGTTATGGTGAGGAGAGGTGCAGGAGCCTGAATTACCAGGTTGTGGGTCATTGCAGATGGGTGTTAGCCTGGGGAGCACCTGACGAAGGAAGTGGAGCTCTGCTGGCAGCGTAGGGCTGCCTCCCTCTGTGCTGGGTGGCTCTCTGTCTCCATTGAGGAGTTGGCATTGTCATGGTTGAGCAAAAATGTGCTGAGGTCTCCTGGGAAGGGCTTGGGGCAGCCGGCTGAGCTCTGCTTTCAGGAGAAGGTTGAAGTGCTTCCTGAGAGGAGGAGCTTGGGCTGCTCTTCCTTAAGAGCTAGCTCCATCCTCAGTGTGATGTGCTTTTGTTGATGAATAGAGGACATCAGAGATCCGTCATGCTTGCTGGGGGTAGGCCGCAGATGTTTCTGCATTGCACAGGAAGAAGCAGAAGCGTGGTTTGATGGAACAATGTGTCATATAACTTTGTCCTGCTTGTAACACAGCCCCAGGATCTGCCATCGGGGTGTAGGACCTCTGAACATCCGCAGCTGTGGGGCAGGAGGAGCAGTGCCAGGGCTGCTGCCTGCTGGATGGTGCTGGGATGCCTTTGGAACTTGCTGCTGGCTGGAGGAGCAACGTGTGACTGCCCGGCTCCTCTCGACTCTGCACCATGGACAGCCTGGAGTGTTTGCTTTGGTCCCTTCCTATTCTAAAGTGCACAAAGCTCAGTGCTACTGGATGGAAGCAAACCCTTTTCTTCTTCTCCTCCCTGCACCTGGGTGTTTGTTTTGATGTCTCCTGCATGCAGAGAGATCTGAGCAGGCAGAAGAGGTCCTGGCAGGCAGATGGGTCCTGAGCTTCCTTCTGTGGGGCAGCACATCCTGTCCATGCATCTTCGCTGCCTCATGCTGCGCATCACTTTGGAGCAGAGTGTCACAGCAGAGCTGCTTCACACAACAGTTGTGTGTGTGGAACTCTTCCTTGGTAGCCACGTGGGGCCACTGCAAAACTCGCTTTGTACGTGAGAAATGCCATGGAACTCTCTTCTACTCTCCTTCAGATTCAGCTGGGATAAATGTATTGCTGCTATGGCTCTTTCTTGTCAAGCACCCTATGGAGATGTGCAGAAAGCACATTACTGAGAGCTTGTGTGTGAAGAAGTGGACATGCAGAGCGTTGGATCGCAGAGGCCTGGAGCTCCTTGTCCAGCTGGGCTGCTCTGTGCTGTGGTTCTGCAGTGGGGTGTGAGGCATCACTCTGCCGTCCCAGCTGTGCTTCCAAGATTGCCTTTTGTCTGACCTGGGATTTGATCCTGAGTGAAGTCATAAGCTCTGTACATGGCAAGAGGATTCTTACAGTTTCATTTCATTTTGATAAACTACTGAAATAAAGATTCCGAAGGGGAATTGGCAAGGTGTTAGAAAACTGGGAGTTGAAATGCACGTTCCTGCTCACAAGAAACATACTTGGGGAGTTCTTGGGAGGACAATCAGTCTGGATGATGACACTGCTGTCATCACGATGGTTCCTGACAGACTGACCAACAGGGTGTTACGTTTTCCCGTGAACTTGCAGTGTGAAGAATTAGAGATGTGGTAGGAAGCACAGCTTGGTGAGTGGGGCACACTGTGAGGCTGGTGAGTCCCAATGGCCGTCCCTGTAGAGCAAAGAGGCATGTCTATGCAGTGGCCTTAGCAGCTGGTCTGCATTTGTAGGGCACGAGGGAGGCAATGGGTGGGCTGGGGCAGTTCTGTGTGAATGAAATGCCTAGGAGGGTAAAAATGGGCAAGCTGTGTTTTAGTAAATGACAGCAAACAATGCTGAAGTCTGTGCTTACAGGTGAAAATAGCTGCAGATGAGTGCTGCTGCAGTGCTCAAGTCTGGCTTGGGAGCTTTTTTCCCCTCTTGATCTTGCAACAACATGCCCCAGATGCAGATAATTGCTCTGCTGGAGGGGAGCTGGAGATGGATGGCTTCCCTTGTTGAGTTTGGTGCTGGGAAGGCAGGTTGCTTCTGACACTGAAGGTTGTAGTAGTCTGTAAGCTGGTGGGCTGAGCAGCAGTTTGGCCAAGGGAGGGTTGATCTGCTGAAACTGAAGAGGTGGGGTTTTTGGTTTTGTTTTCTTTTTCTCCTGGGGTATCTAATAATCTCCCACTGGAAAAGCACAATGTTGTATCTTTCTATGCAGCCTGGTATTGCCCTTAATGCCCCAGTCCCTGCTGTGCTTTGATATGGGATGAGCAGAGCCTGCTGCTCACCTGGCTATCACCTGGCCCTCTGCTTTCTCTGCTTGACCTCCAGTGTTCTCAGTTAGCTGTGTGTCTGCATAAGAATGCAGTATAGAAATAACTCTGTGTGCATTAAGTAACTGTTCTGAAGGAGGGGGGAAAAAAAAAGGCAAAACATGGAGCAAACAATCCTGACCTGTTCTTGCTGGCAGGCTGCTGGCTGTGGTGGTAGAGCTGTCCCAGGGGAGCCATGGTGTTCCTCACACGCTGGCTCTGATGCTGCTTTGTGCCACATTGGCCTGTGTCACACCAGCTCGTGCTTGGCTGCTGCTCAGGACTTCTGTGGGTGTGAACCTTCTGTCTAAGTGCTTATTTCCTATGAAAGATTTCTTTCTTCCCTTCCATCGTACTCTCCCAAGTGATGGTTTCTTCACTTGGCTCCTCCGTGCTCACTGGGAGCAATGGGCTGCCTGCATTTCCACCTTCCCCATGGCTGGATGCAGTCAGTCTCTTTGATTAAGTGATCCAGGAAACTTTTCTCTGCCCATATTTCTTTCTCCCACCCCTACCATTCAGTCTCATCTGAATGCTGTAAGCAAGAATTGCTCTACTGAAGCTGTTCAGGGAGGAATCTGATGGTTTTCGTGCCGGTGGAGCTGGGGGTGTGGTTAGCTCGGTGGAGGCTGTAGTTATCAGCTGGGGCTGAGCAGCAGGTGGAGCCTTACTTTGGTAGCCTTATTTTAGCAGCCTCTTCACCTTCATCGTCTCGGGCAGTTTCCAGTGTGCAGTCAGCTCTGGTGTGTGTGCCTGGGGGAGGTTTGGTGCCAGCATGCAATCTCCCTGTTCAACCCATCCATAAATACAACTTAGTGGTTACCAAACGCTTGGTAGCCAGAAGCCGGTCTAGAAGGGCCTTGGAGAGGAAAGCACTGCTAAGATAGCTCTCTCTTCCAGGCAGTGTGTTTGGTTTTTTTTTTTTCTCCTTCTGTTGTAGCTAATTGCAAAGATAAATGCAGTTAGCAGTATGCAGAGGGCCTTCTCTTGCTGCACCATGCTGAGGAATGCCTTGTGCGTGGTGGTTTCTTGCCTTCCAGCCTGGTTCATTTTTAGATGCCAGAGGGCATTTTGAGACTGTTACAACTTCATTTTACATTGTGTTTATATGAAGCAGGGAAAAAAAAAAAAAAAATCCAGTGCTTTGCCAAGTATTTCTGGAAAGAACAAGTTTCGTGGATAATAGTTTTCATGTTCTACCTGCTCCTTGGTGTGTTAAAGCTACAGAAGAATCTTCTCTACCCCGAATGAAGGCTTTGAGAGATTAGCCTTCAAGTAGTCACTTGAGACATGTTAAGAAATATCAGTGCTAGATTTAATGAAGATTTGAATAATGGAGTTACAACTGACTGTTGCTCCTGGGATCCAGTGAATGTCTAGGCAGGGATCTCTGTGTGCTGCTCCTCAGGTTATCTGTACTGTCACTCTGGGGTGCACTGAGCTGACTGCCCGGTGACAGCATGGAGCTGCTCCAGCCCTGCAGTGGCTCTGGCATGGCTGTATGGGAGGTTGGTGAGTCCAGAGTGCTGGAGAGGAGCTTCCTTGCTTTGCTGGTATGCCCTGAGCCTGCAGAGAGAGCTTGGACTTGGGAAATTCCCTTTAAGAATATGGGAAGTGCAGCAAAATGGTCCTTGTGCTGACCCAGGACTGGTTGCCTCACAAATAGCAAAGGGCAGCACGCTTGCCTGGCAGATGCTCTGTGGTAACATAACTTGTCTAGTGGTAATATCAGCTTCCCCTTAGGAACATCCACGTCTCCGTGGGCAGAGTAAGGCTGAAGCACAGTGCTCCGAAGTGAAGAATTCTTTAACCATCAGCTGGAATTGGAGTGAGATCCTGTTCCCATCCTGGAGAGGGGTGTCTGCACAGTGTCCGTGCTGCCTTGAGTGGCACTGGGAGACAGCACAACTTCCCATCTCAGAGTGGGCTCAGACAGCTGCGAAGCATGACTGAGTCAGGATGAATGAGGTGGTTAAAAGCTCTGTGCCCTTTACGGTTCACAGTTCAGTAAAAGCAAGGGATGTAAAAGCAGGAAACCGTTACTGACCATGCTTTGAAGAGGCTTGCTTGACTCACACCTCCTCGCTGTGCTGTTTGTCCCTGCTGCCCTGTCTGGGCTGTACACAGAATGCTGCCCTGCAGCCTCTGTCCTCATCCTGTTTGATACCTGAATGCTGGCGTTTCGTTACTGCAGCTCAAAAAGCGTGTTGGCTCCAGTTGGTATTGTGGTTGGACTGGATGATCCTGCGGGTCTTTTCCAACCTTAGCGATTCTATGATTCTGGGCTGTACGAAACCGAAATAGGTGGAACAAATACATGGAGATTCACCTGAAGGCAGAGCGTGCTGCCGTGTGGACCTTCCTGGTGCTCGTGTGTCTGTGCTGGCAGCAGTACAGCTTTGCAGTGAAGGGGTTCGATTGAAGTTGCTGCTGGAGCTGTGTGTGGAGCACACAGGAGTTAAAAAAGGGAAAATGAAGAGGTGACATAAGAGCACACTGGAAAACCCCGCTCTGAGCAGCCACAGGTACTGCGTGCAGCATGAGAGGTTTTGCTTCGGAAGCTTTTTCTTTGAGTTCCTCTTCCCCACATTACGTCCCTCTCCACCTGCAAAGAAACAAAGAGGGGTTTGTGCCCGGAGCACGGGGATGTACGCGGCACTGCGCTGCCCTTAATGAGGCCCTCCCCGCTTCGCAGCGCTCCAACAGATTGGTGCTTCCAAAAAGATCTTTATCGTAGCAGTTGAGAACGGGAGTCCTTTCTGTATTGAAAAACCTGAAAGGAAACAGCATCCTGTGCAAACTGTGGCTTTGTGCGTGCTCACGTAATGGGCTATCAATCAAATTTAATTAAAACCGGGGTAACCGCGGAGTTTCTCTCCCTTTCAGTTCAGCTATGGCACGGGGAAAAGAAGTTTTATCTTTACAAGCTGCTCTCGCAGAAATTATTGCTGCGATTGCAGTTAAGCCCTTGCCTTAAAGGCAGTGAAATTAATTTGCTTGTTTTTATAGAGAAATTTCTTGCCTGTTGGCCAACTCCAAAAATAGCTGTGGAGTCCCTAGAAGCGAAGCATGCGCACGCTTCAGTGCAGCGGCATCAGTTGGTGCAGAAAGACAGGGTTTGCCAGGCAGCGTGCGCTGGTTTCTTCCTGCAGAGCCTTTTCTGCAGCTCCCTGAGCAGCAGAGGGTGCACGATGGGCTGCACGGCACGCCAGGACCCACCTCGAGCTCCTGCAGCCCTGCTGGTGAGCGGGTGGTGCTGGGCTGCTCAGAGCTCACTGTGTTGGAGCAGCTTGCTCCCCTCGCAGCCTGGCAGCTGAGGAATCGTCCCCTGAAGAGACAGTACCCTTCTTCCTCCCACCCTTACTTTCTTTCTGCTATATATTGGGCTGCTGAATAGGCTTGCATTGACCGGGTAACAAAGAAGTCTTTCAGGCCCTAGCTTTAGTCACAGCCAGTGTGTTGTGGGCTTTTGTTAATACGTTCAGTCCCCGCTTTCTCTTTCAGCAGCCCTTGCTCTCATTGTTAATACATTTCAGGAGCCGCAATGATATTTCTGTGTTCATTTTGTTTGCTCAGTTTGCAGGAAAAGTTGCAGAGAGCCGAGAGGGAGCACACCATCTCACCCTGCTCCGCACTGCAGAGAGCAGTGTGTGCTGTGGGCAGATCCCCATGGAGCAGAGCATGACTGAGAGTTGTGGGGCTGCTCACTGGCCTCCCCCCGCTGCTGTATGTCTCTACATTCTCCTGGTTAGTTCTGGCCTGGCGTTGGGCCGTGGAAGAGGAAGGCTCTTACTGGTACAGCTGACTCTGCTGAGTGACTGTTAGGTGCTTGGAGAGCGTTTTTCATGAGTTGTAAATTCATTCAGTGTCTTCCCAAGTGGATGTAGTGTGTGGCTTTGTTTTGCAAGCGGAGGATGCGTGTGTGCTCCCTCCTACCAGCAGGTAGAGATGAGCGAAAACCAAGCTACTTCTCTGTGTCTGTGCTAGTAAATCTGAAAGCTGCTGGAAGGCGCTTTCTAATTGTTCTGAAACATCAGTATGGGAATTAATTCCTGGAAATAAAATGTTAGGAAGCAGCTGATTTAAAGGGCTGATGCAGAGTAGGCACTCAGAAATAAAGGTGAAAACATCCAAGAGGGAGATGGGTGATGTTAGGGTTGTTCCTTCTCCATTGCAGACCATCACTGGGGGGGTGTGCCCCCAAACCAGGTGTGTTGTTGGAGACAAACTGGGTGGTGATGGGGTTGGTGGTGGCAATGAACTCCTGCTCTCAGTACTGTGTCATGGTGCCCCCAGAGGTTGCCATATGCTCTGGAGCATCTCAGCACACCTCCTTTTTTCCCCAAATAGTTGGATTTTTGGCTCTCTAAACTGCTGTTTAATGGAATGAAAAGCTGCGTTGTCTTCCACTCAATGAGAACATAAATTGTGGTGCTCAGAGCAATAAGTGTGACTGTATTTCTGCACCTTTTAAAGGATCACATGAGCAAGGCCAGCAAGTCATGACACCACTCTGTTAAATGGGATAGAACAGATTTGAAAGTGCTTTGCACAGTAAAAGGTGGAGATCTGGTGGATGCCATCACTCGTGGGAGGAAGCTTTCAGCATTATTGCAAATGTAGATCCTTGCTTGGAAGGTTTCCTTAGCCCTGTGCCTTCCCCCTCAAAAAAAAATGTGCTCTTTCATTAATTACTCAAAAGAAGTTCCTGTAGCCAGGGACAGCTTTCCGAGTGCTCAGCTGCGCACTGTGAACGCTCCTTGTGCCCTGGTAAATGTTGTCTTTAGTTCTGTTTTTCTTGTCAGAGGATCTGGTTTGGTTTTTCAGTTGTTCTTTTATTATTTTTCTCAGCTTTTGTAAGTAAATGCCTGGGGTGACATTGCTGTGTGGCAGCATAGCCCTATAGGGGGAGTCTGAATGTTAAATAAAGCGCCATCTGAATTCCTCCCAATTTCCTGTATGAAGAGATGAGCCTTGCCCAATGTCTGGAAGGCTAATAAATAAATTCAGGCTCTCACAGATTGAGAGGGGAAAGAGATCTGAAGGCTGGGGGTATGGAACGTGTCTGTGAGACAGCACTAGAACTGTCATTTCCACTTTTAATTTGGTGCCAAATTTTCCCAACTGATAATAATAATAGGGTGTTTTTCCTAGCATCTTCAGCCGGTGAAATGCCCGGGCAGAGGGTTTGTATTGGGATGCATTATCCTGACCCTCTGTGCCCCTTGGTGTGCTCACTGTGAGATCTCTGCTCACATAGTGCAGTTGCTGTGTTCTCCTGCAGGCCTCAATGGAAGGCTCTTCTAATCAGAATCTTGGGCTGAAGAGGCTTGGCCTAAGTTTTGACTTTGGGTGCCCCTATCACTGCTGCTCTTTTTGTATCTTTTATGTTAACAGTGTCTACTGGAGTTCAAAATGTGGGAGGTGCCCTGGAAATAAATATGGATTTGCTTGCTTTTATACGTCCTCATGCTAAGTGTCGTAGTACTGCTTTTCATGCAGACTCTTCCATCTCATGTGTCTGTCCTTTTGAGATCTGCTTACTTTTGTTTTGTAGAATCATAGAATGGCTTGGATTGGATACTCAAGGATCATCAAGTTCCTAGGCTCTGGCACAGGCAGGGCTGCCAGCCACTAGATGAAGTACTTGACCGGATTGCCCAGGGCCCCATCCAGCGTTGCCTTAAACACCTCCAGGGGTGGAGCATCCACAGCCTCTCTGGGACTTCTTTGAAAATGGGAGCCTTCTTGGAAGCAGGTGCTTTGTGTGGGGACATGGATGGTTTGGCACAGCCCCACACCAAAATTCAAGCTTCACAGATCAGATTCAGGAGGTTCAGTCACTCCTTTTGCCAAATAGCCATTGCATTTGAAAAGCTTTTCCAGGTGCCAGAACCCCAGATTGCTTTCTCCCTTGACAAATATCACGAATGCCCACTTCTTACATTCCTCTGCCACCATCTATCCATGTCTTCCCAAAGAAAGTGCAGCTCAGTTGTCCCTGCTTGAGGGCATTACTGCAGCCTCAGGTAAGACCTTAGCCCTGCTGTGAATCACCAGCAACCCTCATGTAACCAAGTGCTGTGAGCACAGGGACTGCTCTGATTACATGCGCAGCAAAGGGGTTGAATGCCTCGGAAGGAAAAAATGTTTATTATTTTTAATTTCAATTGACTATAAGAGCCTCTCCTTCTCCAACAAGGTTATGGCATACCTGGTAAGGGTAAACACTTACGAGAGCTGATCATCCAGTGTGTGTTTCAGTCAGGTCAGGAAAATGCAAGTTAAAATAATGCAAAATTAAAACAGTTGAGGTGGAAACCAGGCTGTCTCCCTGGTTGGCTGAATGGCTCGCAGTAATGCTGAGCAGAGGCTGCAGGCTGGGATGCTGACATTCTTGCTCTGCAGCCTCAGTGTTTCTTTTTCCTGCTGACTGCCACTCCTGGGATTTTCCGTGTTGGAAACACTTTCTGGTACAGTCGATTAAAAAGGGCTCCCGTTGGTTCTCCTCTGTGTTTTAAGAGGCATCTCTAAGCAGTTTGGTGCAAGTCACCCTAGTGTCCGTGTAACCACCAGCAAAAGCCTTTGATAGGGCTGGGCCGATCACTGCAGGCTGTGGCAGGTGTGGGGAAATGAATCAGAGCTCAGGTCTGCAGATCCTGCTGGGGATTTCCACTTGAGTTTCCCCTTCGGCAGAGCTGGTGGTTGTGATTGCTGTGCCATGAAGGTTAATAAGTGGTATGATGGGGAATCGAGCCCACCATAGATAAAAGTAACGTTACTTTGACTCCTCAAGGGGATCAGTGATTTCAGTCGACCCCCACATGTAAAAAGCTGTGAGCACCTCAGCTCGGCACCAGAATCTTTCATTTGTAGAAATTCTGACTTACAGGTCCTTACGAGTTAATTTTTGAAACAAAAGATTAACTGAAGCGCTTTGGATTAGTGTGAGATTGGCCCAGCTTCAAGGCAGCGGGGTGTTTGGTTGTGTTGCTTTGCATTCTGATAGTGTAGGTCTTGGTTGGGATGTGGGGGGTTCTTGCTCTGCCCCTCACTGGGATGCTTTTCATCATATGGCATTAGGGAAGGTTATGGAGCAAGAGCTCCCTGCAGGGATGGAGTGTGAGAGCTGCTTGAAAGGTGTGTGCGGTGCTTTGGGCATCCGTGAAAAATTGCTCCCGCTTAAATCTGCTGGAAACTTGGGGAGGCTTTAACTGCTCCTGAATGAAAGAGGCTTCAGTGCTTCCCCATACAGCAGATACCTGTGTGGATGACTGGTAGGGCTCCTTGCTTTGTGTTGGATGGGCCCCTGGAAATGCTCCCTGCCCACACCAGGTGGACTGCCCTCTGCTGAGCAGCGCAGGGCTGGTTCTGGCCTCTGGGGGCCTTTTTGCCAAATGAAGGCATGGGCCCAGCATCCATAACACACCATCTCTCTCATAAGTTTAGAACAGAACGCAGCCAATTTTCACAGGCTGCTGCTACGTTATTCTTTCTCAAGCTATGACAGATAACTTCATGCACCAAAGCAGTGCCGGCTTTGTGAGTGAGGAGTACTGGAGTGGCTGGTTGGGACCTACAGAGCTGTCCTCCAGCACTCAAGGAGCTGTGTGCACCCCTCCACTGTGGGTGTATGGGTGCTGCTGAGGTGAAGGGCTCTCAGTGCCATACACAGGAGAAGTTTCACATGGAGGGTGGCTTTGTAGTGACTAATTATCTCCTGGCTCACCTCTGCAGGGATGAGGCGGTGTGAGGACTTTACCAGTGACATCCCATCCCTGTGGGCATGGCGGGTGTGATGACTTTGAGAGCCTAGGTTCCTTGCTTTTAATTTTTTTCCCTTTGACTGCTGCCTTTTGTTTGTCCTGTCCATTAAAATTATGCTCTGCATGTAAGTTAGGGCCCCGTGCTCCCGTGGTATCACGTTTCTATAGCTGTCCTACCTGCACTGAGCAGGATGAGGGCTGTGCTTGTTCCTTAGCATCCAAGCTGTTCCCACCTGGGATCTGTAACTCCCCAGTGCTCACATAGGTGCCTATAGACTTCTTTCACAGGGCACTTAATGCTTAGAACAGAACCTCTTGTCCTTTGGGCCCAATACTGCTGGGGCAGTGCTGGGGAGGTGCAGGCATTGCCCCTGGGTCTGTAACCATGAACCATCCATACAGGTGTACTACTGTGGCTCCATGGATCATAGATGCTGCTGCTGAGATGAAATGGAATTTTAAGGCTGCATCCCTTGGCATATTCTCCATGATGCTCTGACTGTCCAGCTGAAGGGAGCTGATGAAATCTATTGACTTTTTCATCTCTTAGAAGAGTCTGTATATTGTAAGAATAAAATGTGAATCAGAAAAAAACAGCAGCTGCTGTTTGATGGAGGAAGGTGGGCCAGTGAACAGATGTTTTCAAGCAAGTTGGCCACTGGAGAGTTGTCCATAGTTGAGCAAGAGCCATGCTTCAATCCTCTGTTATCCTTACTGGCCTGTTACAGGGCACAGCTTCAATGCAGGGGGCATCTGTGGTGCTTACAGCTGGATCCCCATCTGGCTGTAGCCCTGTTCAGGCTGTGCTTTGTCAGCTTCCTTTTTGGAGATGTGTCAGTGTGAGCTGCGGTGGCACAGAGCTTGGGGCCACTGCTGGAGCCAGCTCTGTCCTTACAAAGTTTCTTTCACCTGAAGCGCCCTGTCCAGGTCAAAGAAACAATTTTCCACACTGGTGTTGGGTGCACAGTGCTTTGGGTTCTGTTGCGTTTGCATGACCATGGTGCCCATGCTGACAGCTCCTTCTGCTCAGGGCTGGGTGAGGCGAGGGCTGTGGGTGATTTACGTGCTGCTGAGCCATCTCCAGTTCTCTTTAATTTAGAGATGCAAAACTGAGCCTGAAATTAATGAGCTCCAGATAATTAGGTGCTTGTCTGCAGGTGTAACCAGTGTGGCTGCCTGCAGCTGCTGCCCTTAACATTGCTGATTTTTATTTGGAAGCATTGGGGAATGAATGAGATGCTGGAAATGCCACTCATTTGCAACAAAGATGGGTTCCACCATTCTGTTCTTCCCACCCTATTCCCTCGGCTGACGGTGAGGCTGAAGGGCAGTGTGACACAGAGCAGGTAAGGATGCTGGAAGAGGGGTTTGGTGGATTGGGCACTGAAACTGCAAAAGTTGGAGGACGGAGAGATGTGCAGTGTAGATCAGGTGAAGTTATGGCAGACAGAAGGGGCGGGAGGCGTCTGTATTACTTAAAAGGAAGCACTAAGATTAATGATATGTAATTAAGTAAAAAGCTTAAGATGAATTTCAGGGAAAGTTTTTATTTTCAGGGAGAGCATTGGTTGGGAGCGTGGTGTGATCTGGGTAAGCGCTGACAGCCTCGCTGCTCGCAGCGTCTGGATTGGGACTGCACCTGGGAGCAGTGCTTAATGAGGAGCCCTTAATTGGCAGAGGGGCAGACGAGCCCACAGCTTTGTTATCGCTGAGTAGGGATGGAGCCCTGCAAGGGAGTGGGCAGCAGTGCCACTGTTGAGGCTGTTAGGGCAGCAGAGAGCTGCTCATTGGGATGGTTGTTGCATGTGTAAAATAGCCCATAACTGAAAACTTAAAGAGAATTTGGTTTTACCGTTTAATACACAGAATAAGGTGATGGATTAAGAGGCCAATTTACACACTTTGTTGATCCACTTAAATTTTATATGTCCTGACAAATGGCAATGCAGTTCCGAGCGTTGACTCTACATGTTGCAGTAAGGGTCTTTATATCAAGCTGTAAAATGTTGAAACAAGCTTAATAATAGCTTTTGCCTGAAGATCCTTCTGGTTATAAGCAATTACAGCAGGTGGTGAATCTCGGAGCACGGTTTGCATCTGCTGGCAGCAGTAGGGCTGTAGTGATGTGCTGCTGTACGCAGCCTGGTAGTTCTAGGCAGTGTCCTCACTGTAAACCCCATTGCTGCCATTTTGCAAATACCTTTTAATGTGTTCTTATACTTGAGCAGTCAGCAAACTGTCCTTGATGTCAGGATTAAGGATGGGTGTGAGGAGGACATGGCTTCTTAGGGAATTCTTTGCCTGTGTCTCTGAACCTCTGACTGCAGTTTGGTGTGCTTGTGTCAGGAAGAGTTGTTTATTTTTTTAGCACCTCTCAGGGGGTTTCACTGATTTAAAGTACCTGCTAAACAACCAGGCGCATGGCTGTACCTGCTGCTCCACTGGGGCACAGGGAGCAGCTGCTTTGGAGCACAAAGTTTGGAGCGTTTGCACAACTGCTTCCTGAGGAGTTTATGCTGTGATGGAGTTCCCCTCAGATGCAGAGCGCTGATGCAGCCCAGCACTGCCTGGCTGAGGGGCCCTTACGTTCCGTGCACCAGAAAGCTGCAGGTGGTGCTGAGGGTTTGGGCTTGCTGTGGTTCAATGCTCTGTATGCTCACGTCATGGCTTTGTCTCATATTTTCAGATATTTAATGCACAGTTGTGGTACAAGCAGGGCCATACAGTGGGGTTGTTTAACCCTGGGGGCTGGCAGAGGGGCTCACTTGTCTTGTACAGGAGAAAGATTATGGCAAGGAATTCCTCCTGGCTGTAAGTGCTGTGCATTTGTTGTCTGTGTGGCATGGCAGCACGGGCACGCTGCAATGGGGGCTGAATTCCCCAGGTAGCAAAGGGTGCTGCAGGCAGGCTGCTCTAACCAACCTCTTTCATGGCCCCTGGAGCACTGCTCTGCCTATCCCATCCCACCCCATGGGAGCCCCAGGAGCACTGTACTGCCCACCCAGTGACTGCATTTGCCAGAAGCCGGGTGCAGGAAATAAGCACTTTCTCCACCCTTTAGATCTCATTAAGGCTTTCTGGAACTTAAGGCACTCCTGTCTCTATCAGTCTTGTGCCCAGATCAAGTCCCGTAGCAGAAGGACTTAAAGGTTTCCTTTTAATCTGATGAGAACCATCGCTTTCCAGAAGTGATCTGGCAGCAGCCCACCCAGCCCTGGGCACAGGCAGCAAGCTGACTGCTCAGAGATTATTTTCCCATGGCTTATATAAGTTCTAAAATTAGGATTTATTTTCTTACCTGCTTGAGGCTGAAACAGTTTTTCCAGACTCAAGAACGGGCCCTTTTTGGAGTAGGGATTGCTCATTTGCTTGTTCCATTCTCTCTTTATTTCCTCTGGGTGCCCTTGGTACCTTTCCATTTCAAGAGAACTACAGCAGTTGGCTCCACACTGAGACTTAAAACCTGTTGGCAGCAGCCTCGTTGGGTGGGCAGGGAGGGGACTTACTGCCATAGGGAGGCAAATGCAAACAGGATGATGATGGCTATGGCTCTGTGTGGGGTGGGGGGAGAAAGCAGCACTTCCCCCCACGTCTCTCCCTGTGCTGCTTTCCTTAACGCGCTGCCTGCAGGATCCCCCGCGGCCCCGTGCAGCAGCCCCTGGAGGAGCGGATCTTCACGCCAACCGTCTCCGCCGTGTACAGCACTGTGAGTATCTGCATGGTGCTGCTGGGTGCCTCCCAGCACCGGAATTGCCTGGTTTCTTGCATACAAGTAGGTAAGCAGTGATGCTATGTCCCAGTGTTGGGATCCCTTCCTTTCCTGCTAATTCAGCAGAAAGCAGTGGGTTTCCTGGAGCGGAGTGGTGGTGTGAGATGAAGGCGTCCTGCACACTGTTGGTTGGCTCTATCCCTCCTGCCTTGTGCTGCATGTCCTGTCACAGGAGCAGCCCAAGGAGAATGGGTTTTCGCACTGAACACTCCATTTGGAGCTGCAGAGAAACATTGTGATGGCACAACGAAAAGCTGGGATAGGTGCTTTGGCTTGCTGCCCTGCACTTTTTGATAAAGCTGGGTCGTCGAGGAGACTCAGCTCCAAAACACAGTGATGTTTGTGAATGTGCGCCACCATTTTCCTTTGATTCGTTTCTTTTGTTTCCCGCATGGCAATAGCTGGAAGCCCAGCGTTATTTCTAAGCTATGCTAAATCAGCAGGGCCCTGGGAAAGCACTGCGTTGCTTTTCTGGTGGGAGAGTGCAAATATTTTGAATGCCAAAAAGGTGCTTCCGAGGAGCTCCTTATTATTTGGGAAACAGGAAGAAAAGCTGTGGATGCAGGGAGTTCCCTCTGTGTTGTGCAGCCAGCATAAGTGTTTCTGGAGGAGTGCAGGCCGCTGCACAAGGGTTCTTCCTTCCCTCATCACCTCTGGGCCCAGGGGATCCCCCCTACCCAACTTTTTATTTCAGTTCTTTGTGAGGGTGTAATGTGGTTGCCTGTGGGGGAAAAGGTGACTATAAACATGTAAATTGATGTAAAATGTAAAAGTAACTGTAAAGAATGAGCTAAAATGGCTTTTCAGTGTGGAAAATACCTCTCTGTGGTGTGGTGCAGGAGCAGAAGGCAGGGCTGGAAATGTCTCTGTGCTTTTAGAAAACAAGTTTGGGAGAAAGTGTTCCGTTTTAGGAAAAGGAGTGCTGTTTTTCAGTTGGGTTCCATGAGAGCTTTCCTCCCAAGCCCTTTTGACAGATGGCAGATGTGGAGTAAGTCCTGGAAAAGCTGAATGGGGATGGAGGTGGCACAAGTGCAGCTGATCTGGGAGCTTGGAGGTGCTTGGGTGTGCCAGAAGAGCTGCTTCTGGATGTGAGGTTTTGGATCTTTCCCTGTAAGCAGCTTCCTTCCTGGTGGTTCCCAACAGAGAGATCCCTGCAGTCACTCCTACACCTGCTGTGAGATCCTTGTCATCTGTGATAAAAGCCCTGGACGGGGTTTTGTCCCTGGTGGTGGGATGTGCACTCCCATCCCGCCTTGGTGCCCTTAAAGGCATGCTGAAGGCAATCCTGGAGAAAAGAGATTACGGAGGGTGAGCAGCCCCAGTGCTGCAGGCTGATGGGCTCAGGAAGCCACTCCACCCCATGGAGCATCCTGGGGGTCTTTGTGTTGGTCCAATGGTTACGTTGGGTGCTGGGAAGAAAGAGGTTCTGCCCAAGTCAGTTTTTGCTTCATCTTTGGGATGCTTGTGGTGTGCCCTGTCCCTTGTGGTCTTACCTGAGGGTTTCCTGGATGTGGCTGTGTGCCTGAAGTTGTGGACTCAGAAGGGGAAGAATAGTGCAAAAACTTGCTGAAAGCAAAAGATTTAAACCCATAGAGAGAATTGCAGCCTGAGTTTACCTCGCATATCATCTGTTATTTTCTTTTAAACACGGGGTTAAGGCATCTGGAAAACAAAAGTTACAGATAATCTAGCAAATTAGTATGCAATTTTCTGTATCTATTTTTAGGAGAATAATTTCAGCTCTGGGTTTATGGACATTTGCTTCCTTAATAACCTCAGCCCAAGTTTGTGTTGCAGAATGTCCCCTGGTAAACAGCAAACCAAACCCCAGGCACGGTGGGTTGAGCATCCTGGGACAGAAGCTGTGCCCTCATGGACTTGTTGCTTTTTAGCTTGCTATCATGCAAATATCTAACCTGAGTACAGTTTATTTGTAATTATGCTGCATGTAATACTGGGGAGGCTCATCCCTGACCTGCCCTCAGGGTGAGCACCAGGGTGCTGTAAATCTCCCTGCAGCGAACGGTTCCTGGGCTGTTTCCAAGCCTTGGGAGATTGCATATTAACGTTCTTGTTGATGGTGCAGCTGTTTCAGTGTTGGAGGTAACGTTTAAGAAAGCATCAATATTTGGAATGTAACAGCATAACTTGGGAAAGCGTGTTGTTGAACTTGGTGACTTCTGCTCTCGTGCTGTCTTACCACTTGGTGCTAATGCTCAGCTGCAGATGGAGTGCCAGGGCTTTGCTCCTGCCTTTCTGGTGATGCAGAATCAGTGTGGTTGGATACAGCGCGTCACGAGAATCTGGGAAGGTTGGAGCCTGGAGCTGGAGGGGTGCTGCACAGCACAGCCCCAGCATTCCTCCCCATTTCCCAGTGGCTCTGGCTGGTGTTCTTGATTTTTGGTTATTCCCCATTTTCCTTATCCCTATGCATTGACTTGTATGGCGTCTCACTAAAAATAATAATGATAATAATACTGTGCTGCTAGCTGCTTTCTTAAGAAGAGTACAGCATCTCTACAGATCGGATTACTAATGTTCTGTTTTACTAACAGTTTATCTCCACACAGGTAACACAAGTAGCAAGACAGCCGGGTCCTCCTGCCCCATCCCCTTACACTGCACATGAAATAAATAAGGGACACCCAAATATTGCTGCAACGCCACCGGGACACACGTCGTCCCCAGGGCTCTCACAGGTAAGAGCACTGGAGCAGTACGTTCCCAGCCACACTCTTTTCCTCTTGCGTGGTTCTTGGCTTTGCTGCTCAAATTCAACGTACCTGTCTTGTCTGTGACCAGTAGAAGCTGATGGAAGAACACTTCAATCTGGCTGTTGAGGGCAGGGTGACACGCTGGGACGGGCTGGGGACGGCTGCATGCTGCTGTGAGCTGGTGGTAACAGCTGTGCTGGGGGAGGTGAGCTTCTGCCCTTCCTGCCAGCCTCTTCAGTTTGGGTGAAATATTAAACCCCAACTGACCTTTCAGACCACAAGATGTGTGAAAACAAATGAGGTCATGCAAGGAACACTTCACCTCAATGTTCTGCATTCTAGATAAAGCTTAGTGATGCATGTCTGACAGTGCTTGTTGGGAAAACTGGAAACCTGTGGTTGTGTTTGAAAGTGTGTGAATGTTTGTCTTTTATGAAGTGGGAAGTCAGAGGCTGAAGTATCTATTCAGGATCACAAGTAGCTTGCAGGCGTTAGTCAGCAGTCTCTGAGCGGTCCCTTGTGCTTTCGCTGCATGGCTGTTGGTAAGGAAATCTCTGGTTTGAAGGCTGAGCTGAAGAGCACATCAGGGCTGCAGAGCAAACCCCACATGCCGGCTGGCTTGTGTCAGGGATCACAGAGCATGTTCCTGGTAGATGTCGTCAACAGAGGGAAGCTAATCGTGGTAGATAAGAGGGGAAG
The DNA here is from genome assembly GCF_016699485.2 of Gallus gallus. Classification (NCBI taxonomy): domain Eukaryota; kingdom Metazoa; phylum Chordata; class Aves; order Galliformes; family Phasianidae; genus Gallus; species Gallus gallus. The sequence continues at coordinate 6,630,235 of NC_052552.1, forward strand.
TAAGAGGACATTCTAGGCAGCTTCTTAACAAGAAAACTCTAATCAAGGTTTTTTCTTGCCTTAATATTTTCCTGTTGAGTCAGTGCATACGTAGACGGCGAGCTGTGTGCCAGATCAGCGCTCTGGCCAGCCGGGAAAACGCTCATTTCCTGTTCTGCTGGCTCTTATCCTCTTGGAAACGAGCGTCAGCCAGCTTGTGTCACCTCACCGCTGCTAGCGGGACCCTGACTGCCTGTCCTCCTTGGGATTCAGGGGCTGCTTGTCCCCTGCTGGCATGGGGCAGCCCTGCTGGTGGGAATGCGGGGGGATGAGGTGTGCTGGCTCAGCCACACGAGGTCGGGGCAGTTCTGCAACGGTGCCGCAAAGCTGTTATTTGGTGGCAGAACAGCAGCAGTAGTGCTTTCTGTTTGTCAGCAGCGTGTGCTTGTCTGTGCCCTTAGCTGGTAGGGGTTTGGGTCAACTTTGAAGGCTGTGGTGTGTGGTTGTTCTGGTTTTTTTGGTTTGTTTTTTTGCCTTCAACCCTAGAAATGTTAGCATTCTCTCCTATAGCTCGCTTCAGCTCTGGTCAAATGTTGAGTTGCAGCGTTATATCACAATAACCAATTCTCTGGCTTAGCAGGGTGTCGAGTGCAAGCGTTACCGATTTATTGCATCTATCTTTTTTTCTCCTCTGGGTTTCTCTAAATGCCCTCTTGTGTTTGTGTTAAGAAATGAGGTGAGTAGAAGTCTCTTGTTTGCAGACCACATATTCAGGGAAACTTGTATGTTTTCATGTGAGTAAACAATCAAAAGTCCCTTAAATCTCTTATCACATGAATGCTCTTCTGTGCTCTGATTGTTCTTTTCCTCTGTTCGGACCCCTGGACTCCTGCCGTTTCCCTTTTGAGGTAGACGGCCGGAGCTGACACAGAGCTCTGAGTGGTGTATTTCCAAGTTCTATAACAGCTACGTAGTGATTCATGGACTGCCCCATATCTCCACAACCCGCACTGCTCCTGGTTGAGCAGAGGTTGTCTTTGCATTTTCCAGTCTTGCCTGATGTGTGTGTTCTTGATTTGAGAGCAGCGAAGATGGTAAGGAACAGAGCACTTCATTTGGGTAAGCATCTGATTAAGACATCGTTCTTTTTTCCCCAGACCCATGTCTTAATGAATATTCTTAAAACCAAGTCTTTTCAGAGTAGGGATGGCCGTGGATGAAAATGTGTACGTGCTTTTGGGCTTCAGATGCTGAGATCTAAAAACCATTTTGCCACAGTGCTGGCATACACATCTCTGGTGTGGTCCCAGACTGCTCCAGTGCTGTCAGCGCAGTGCTCTGTGAAGGGGTCACTCCCTGTACAAAACTTGGGTGCTTTGTGGGAGCTCAAAGATATTTGCAGAGCTAGTGTGTCATGGAGAGGTTGCTGGGTCTAAAAAAGCGTGGCTGGGATGGCATGGGCTGCAACACCGTACGGGGTGATTAGTGTCTGCTGTGGGAAGAAGAGCCAGGTGCAGATGGATGCCGTACTTCTGTAGCTGTCTTTCCTTCTCCATTTGAACGAAGAGAAACAGATGGCTGTGTGCTGCTGTGGCTCGGTGTCTCTTTTGCTTACTCTTCTCCCTTTTCCACTTAACATAGCCAAACAGGAGAGAGGCTTGCTGTTCAACTTCTGCAGTGACCTGCCTCTGGCACTGTGCTGCCCTTCAGAATTAGTTCTGCAGCACGACAAGAAGAACTTGGCAGTGTTGAGAATCGCTCCCACAGCGAGACCAGCACTTCTGCTTTGCTCTGCTTCCCAAATTCCAGGGCCTTGAAGTCACGCTGCTCCGGAATGTGTCGAGTGCTGCATGCTCCCAAATGCCAGCAGAGCATGTTGCTGCAGTGATGCTACGGCAGACGTGGACCAGCAGATATGACATCTCACATCTCTGTGCTGTGCAGTGGGCCCTGTGCAGCAGGAGAGGAGTGGCACAGCCCTGCCCCCTCACCTGGAACTCATCTGAGACTTTCTCTGTAGAGAAAAGGAGAAATCAGCAAAAGGCAGTAGATAAGTTTCTCCTTGGGCATGGCAACCAGAGCAAGTTCTGCTGGGCTGAGGTAGGACACGGGGCATAGCAGGGTAGTGCTTGCTGGAGCACACTGATCCCACACTGGGTGTGAGGCTGTGCAGCACAGCGTTCACACGGGCTGTTAACACAAAGCAGCTGAGGGGCTGTAAATCTGCAGCCTGCTCCGGCTCTGCGTTGTGGTAATTTATTGGGTAGCTGTGCCTTGCAAAGGGAATGGCAATAAAGCAGAGATCTTCCAAGGCAGCCAGACCGGGACTTGAAAAGAGACAGCAGAAGAGCCCTCTGTCTGCTGAGCGATGAACGGAAGAAGAGGGGCTCCTGCAGGCAGGAGGCAGCACGCAGAGCTGGGGCATCAGGATGGGGCTGCTTAGTCTTCCTCCTCAGGGCCTCAGAGTGCTGTGGCGGATCCCAGGGAGCAGGCGTAGTGGATTCTGATGTGCAAGATGAAGTAACACAATGGGGGAATGGTTCAGAAGTGGTGTTCCAAAGAAGACACTTTGTTTCTCTGCTTTAGCTTTGAAGTGAGGGCTATGATGTATATGCTGAGGGATTCCTCTGGTATGGGACAGAAGTGTCTAACACTGACCAGCAACTCTTGTAACAAATGGCCGGGAGTTTCATCTGTAGTCATAAAAGCCTCAGGTTTTGCTCCGAGCACGCTGTGCACTGCAGATCAGTGCTCTGCTGGGCTGGCACTGCCGAGCAGCCCATGGCATCTGTTGGGACCTCCCTCTGAGGCTGCTGTACTCATTGACAGCTGTGTTTAATAATGCCTTATCTGCTTGTAACAATGTCAAGATATACTCATAGAAAACAAAAGCGCAGAGAGCTGAATTCTCAGGATCCTGGTATATGGAGACCTTGACTTTTAGGTGACTGATTTAAATCCAAAACAGATTGTACTAGCTGAAGCTTGTTACCATCTGGTTCTTTGCCTTAAGTGAAAAGAGTTTTGTGGTCTCATTCTGGTCCTCAAAAATGTCACCATCGCGAAATTAGCATTTGTAACAGCACTGAGACATTCCTTGGTACCTCAGGCCTGGGAGGCTGCGCCAGGCGGTGTCTGCGTGCCATCTGTGGCATGTTATGGGCAATCCTCACACCCCTTTATTATCTTGGCTCCTTCCTGTGGGAGCTGGAGTTCTGTTGTAACCATGGTGTTTATTCAGTATTTCCCTCCCATCATCAGTTCAGATATTAGATGCTTTTAATGAAGTAACAGGTCATCTGTGCCTAGCAGATAACAGGGGTAAGGAACACTGATGGAGCTGTGCTCTGGGGGTGCCAGCAGCATGCCCTGCAACATGCTCATTGTAACACTCATGTTTGCAATGCAGCTCACTGCTCCTGAGCTTGCGAGGAGTAGATGGCTGCAGGTGGAGGTCTGAACAGTGAGTTATTTAATAGCTGATAAACCCGGGAGAGGCATAATCTTCTTCTGGCCTTTGTGTGGAAGGGCTGCTGGAAGGGCAGCTGAACTCTGAGTTGTGTAATAGGATTAGGGGCGTTTTGATGGGGTTAACAGCACGGGGAATGTTTGCTCGTGTAACATCTCTCCATGGGTTTGATGAATCCCTGTGCCTTTTACCTCCTTAGTTGTGACTTTGAATTTGGGGAATGCAACTGTGTTTAAGAAGAGCTGCAGGCTTCTGTGGAGCTCTGGGATAGTGGAAAAGGCACAGTACGGCTTCAAGTGCACATTGATGCCATTAAATTCCATAATTATTTAGCCTTGGAAACAGTTAATTTTTCAGAGCCATAATGCAGAGGGGATGAATGAGTTGGCATTAATATTGGTGCACTTGGGAGGGACTGAAAGCAGCCTTGTTCTTCTTTTTTTTTCTTTTTCTAATAAGGAAGGAGGAGAACCCATTACAAATTGGTCACCTGCATGTGCACAGTGAGGGCTGCAGCACAGACTGTGCCTGGGCAGGATGAGGTCTGTGCAGAGCTGCCCCTTGAGCCAGAGCAGTGGTCAGTGCTGTGGTCTTGGGTGGCCAACAGGTGAAGGTCAGTGTTTTTCTCCTGCTTAAGCTTGCTTGCTGTCAGGTGTAAGTTGCCCTGCCCATCTCCCTGCTGCAGACAGAGGTTTGAACGCAGAGCTCACCCAATGCATCCTGGGTGCACCATTCAGCAGGAGGGTTCTCTCTAACATGTCACAGCTCCCTTTCTTTAGGAGGTTTTGTATGCGTTTTCTGTTATTGCAGTCACATGTGCTGTGCTTTATGTTGATGCTTTTCAGACTTTCCCACTTGCTGAAACACACTTTTTTTGATAACGTAAAATAATGTGAAGCGACTTGCTGCTTTCTTCCATTTAATAATTTCTACTGTGGTATTCCTTCTGTAATAACACCTTCTGTTCCATGCTGTCTAATTGATGTTTTCTTGCATGCTCCAGAAGAAGACATCATTTTCAAGCAAGCACGATGTGTTGCAGAAGGCACTGTGTGCTCATAAACACTGGAATCAGCACAAAAGTCAGAGCTTTGCACAGTCTGCATTTGTGAACAGAAAGGGCAAAAATATCTTTGCAGCGAGATAAATCTTGGGAGAAACAAGTTTGTTTGCTTGCTAGGAAAGCTTTTCAAGTGCTTTGACACTACAGAGCCTCTCTGACAAAGCCGTGTTTTTGGAATTCATGAAATCCCAGCGCGTGAATTCAGTGCTCTTCCTAAAAATCATTTCAGAGTTGGAGCTCTCAGACTGCTGCGGTGCTCTATGAGGAACTGTGGAGGGTGTCAGCATGAGCTGCAGGCCAGGCAGTGAGAGCAGGTGGTTGTGGGCTGAGCCTGCTGGGGTTTGAGCTTCTCCAGGAGGGGGACTCCACAGCCTAAGCGACCTGGTTTTGTTATATCAACATGGAAGTTCTTGTAGTTCAGTTTGTGACCGTTCCCTTTTGTCCTGAGGTGCACAACTGAGAAGAGTCTGACTGTCATCTCTGCACCATCACATCAGCAAGATCCCACCCAACTGTTCTCATCTTGAAGTTACAGACCCAGCTCCTCCTGGTCTGCCCGGCACTCCAGAACTGGCAGTGCAGATTAACAGAAGGGATGGTACCAAATGTATGGCTGATGTCCTTTCCATCCTAGCATCGGGTGATGTCCCACCCAGACTGATGCAGATTTTAGTTTGCTGCTGGAGGAAGCAATGAGGAAGAAGGGCACAGAGCAGGGCTCCTAGCTGGCTGCAGGCTGTGCTCCTCAGCAAAAGTGGTTTTCCTCAAAGCTTGTGTTCTATAAATTGTGACAAGATTTTGTAGGCAGGCCGAGTGAAAAGCACTGTGTAACTCAGTGGGTTCTGCTGAGAGCTCCAGGTCTGCTCCCAGCAGGAGAGGTGCTGGAATTTCTCCCCTTAAATCACAGTATTGTGAGTACCTTCATTATGGAAAATAGTAGTTCACTTGATTACATCATGGTGATGAGCAGACCACCCCAGGTTCCAATGCATGTGCTGCACTCCAGACAGGGACTGGCATTTCAGCCTCTGTTAGAAGCCAACTCAGTCGACACCGGTACTTACAGATGTTACGAGACGATCATCTGCTGTGGCATTATCCCTGCCTTCGTGCCTTCCTTAGCAGTAGTTTTGAACTTGTCCAGGTGATGTTCTGTATAGGTGGGTTGTACAGGCCACGGCGAGGAGCTGCCCTGCCTGGCAGGATGTCTGTACCCCAGTGTCGCAGAATGAACACGTGTTCCAGTGTTTTGCTCTGTGACCACAGCACTGGGATCTAGTTAGCAGCTGGAATGCCTCGTCATTTTTATTTCTTAAAACAGAAAGCCCAGAGGTTGTCCTTTGCTTCCCAAGGCCATGTGTTGAGCTTACTGTTGCTCAAAGCGCTGTGCCAAGGGCTGCCTGCCTTCAGCAGTGTGGATGCTGAGCAAAGAACTGTGATGGGAATGTGCATGGTGGTTAAAAACACAGGGTAAGCCAGAGCTCCTGGGAGGCAGCTCGTCCAACAGGGACGCTTTGTCTCGCTTTCCCCTTTCATCCTTCTCCTTTGTAACATCTCTGCAGGAATAGTAACCGCAGTGTCTTAAGCAGGAAGGAAAAGAGCATGTATCTTGTGTCTGTGTGCCCTCTGCACAAACAGCCTTTGTGCAGGGGACAGGAAACTGTTTTCTTCGCCTTCTTCCCTTGGTGGGAATGTGATTTTTGGTGTTGAAGTCAGAGCAGTGCCTGTAGTGCTGTGCCTGCTGCTTGGGGCTCTGCTTGCCTGTTCAGCTCGCTGCATCGGCCCTCTTGAAAGCGTGATGCTAAATCATACGAAGCCATAAAAAGGTCGTTAAAAATTGAGTGGGGATGGTAATGATACAGATGAGATACCCTGAGATAAATTGCTGCAGAGCAGTAAAGATAACAAAGGTTGAGCCACGCTTGTGAAAGAAGTAATTCCTCCTGGGTCAGGATATTTTTATCCTTCTAAAGGCTGAGTTTGCTGCTTCCCAAGCTCAAGGAGATCTCCTGAAGGCAGGATGCCATGATGGGGACAAGCTGATTTCAGTGATGCTGCATCATTTGCAAATGAGTTGATGAAAGCAAGAGGTTCTTGTTGTGCCTTATGCCAAAGAATGTCATATTTGAACGCAGAACTGTGAGTGGGGCTCTCTGTTCAAACAGAACACCCTGATGGTGTGTTTGATTATCTGCAGTTGAAGTACCATTGTAGATATGAGCGTGTAGATGGGAATGGCCCATGTAATACTGAAAGTGTGCTGGCTTGGTTTTGGGGGGGGGGGTTGGGGAGGAGGAGGAGAACAAGACAGCTTATTCTGGCGTCATGCAGGTTCATGGCAGCTTACACTTTCTTAGCCTAAAACTGAGGCTGTTCCGAAGCTGAAGGTTGGGAAGAATTGAGGTGTTCCTCTGTAGGAGAAGCAGTCTGGAGGAATACTGCGGCTACCTGTGGGTGAAGTCAGTAGGTAGAAATGGAGAGATGGGATTTAAATGGTTATCCTCTTAATTCTGAGGGCTGAAATGCTGAGGAACTGCTGATTACCAGCACTTCATGCTTGCAGTCATTCAGGTAATAAAGCGGGTTTTGGCAGTGGGTGGGCAGATTAGAACCACCTCGCCGAACGAAGGATGATTCAGGATTACAAGCCACGTCTCTGCTGGCATCCATTTGTGTTTGTGAACCATGCAATTGTTTGTGCTGCCTCAGGGATTTCCACCTGCAGCTGAGGCCAAACTGCTGCTGTGCAGGCTGGTGGCCCAGGGGAAAGCTTTCTAAGAGGCTTTTCTGTGCTGAAGAGCAACCTCGAGTGCTGCTGCATCCATACAGCCGGCCTGTGGTCCCTCTTGTGGTTTTCCTCCAGGAAAACAGTTCAGCAGCTGGAGGGGGAACTGAGTCTGGCTCCTAAAAGTAGGGCAAGAGAAGGAGGCAGGCATGCAGTGATCTTGTGCTGTCTTGACTCTCACTCCTGGAGCAGTTAGGTTTTGTGGCAGGGAGCTGGTGTGAGAACTTGTCCATCTGGGGTTACTTCATGCCTACCTGGAGTGGCCTGGAGGTGGCTTGTCTTGTCTTGCCGTAGGCTGGGTTGTCACCCTCCAGATCAGGAAGAGGGGCCTTTGGGCTTACTCAGGGGTAGCTGAGAGCTGCCTTTGGCCCGGTGTGCTTTGTATAGCTATAAGATGTTTTGCTTCTGCTGTCATGTTCCTCCCAAAGAGATGAAAGCATTTTGCTGGTGTTCAGCTGAGCTCCAGCTCACTCCAGCAAGGAGTACAGCCACTGCTGTTGTTATGGGTAAGTAACTGTGAGTCCAAAGGTTTTTCTCACCCAAGGTCAGGCTGGGGTTCAGTGACAGAGAAGGAGACAGCGGCAGGCTCCTGAGTCACGGTCATGTGTTGGAACTGCAAGACCATTTCACCTCCTGCTACGTAACTTCAGTAAATATAGACCCATCCAAACTCCTTCCGCAAGTCAAGAGATGGCTCAGGGCAGTGACAGAGCTGAACCACGTCTCCCCGGGCTGCTGAAGGAAGAGAGCTCAGGAGCAGCACCTTTCTGCCTGGAGATGGGAGAGTTTTGTTCCAACAAGAAAAATCATTGCTGGCTGCAGGAGGCAGAGGGCTGCGTGACTCAGCTCTTTCTGAACCTGATGTGTGTACTTTGCCTGTTTATTCCCAGTACAGTCAGTACTGAGGGCGTCATGTTACGCAGCAGGCACAGTGTTTACTAACCAGCTCGGGAGCTGATCTAAGAATAACTTTTTTCATTTGTTTTGTTGGTAGCGACAATTTCTTGTTTTATTTTTACTTTTTGCTTCGCACAGTCGGCAGCCTGAAGCTGGAGCTCTGCACAAAAAACATGGGAAGGGTTTTCCCCAGCAAGCTGCTGGAATACATAAACACAAATATTATCGCCTTTCCCTGCATGGATTGTGACGTTTCAAACACAGAGCCATGAGGATGAAAGCTTCAGGAAAGCAAATTGCTGTGCCTTGGAAGTGGAGCAGCTCTGCAGCCATCCGTTCTGTTCCAGCTCAGGATGCTGCATCTGCTGAACTTCGCAGGTCTCATTGCCAGTATTTAGATGCTTCTCAACCAGGGCAAAACTTGTTTCCCAGCCTTCCCTTCTGTGGTAATTTATTTAGGGACTTTTTAGAGCATCTCTTCTGTTGTTCACCTCATGCTCAGCGTTTCAGCCATGGTGCTTAAAAGCCACGTGTTTCCAGCATGACAGAATATGATTATAATTACCTTGTGTACCTATTTAAGTGCTTGGCACAGGAAAAGTCCTTTTGACAGATGAATACGTGCAATACTTTTAATCAGCCTACTTGTCTGCAAAGCGATGGGTTGCTGTGATTTATTCTGATGCTTGTTTTGGTAATATTTTAGGCTGCCATGTACTGCAGATACCTACAAAGCGCTTCTTTTTTTTTTCTCTTTTCCCATTATGCTGTTTTACACAAATTCCAGCTACAGCACACCTCCATCTGGCTTGAAGCATGCCAGACAGAAGCATGTGTTGTTGTGTAAGAGCTGTGAAACGTGTTTGTTTAGATGATGTTTGTTAATTCAGGTCCCTCTGTAGGGCCTTCCCCACCCCCAGGCAGATGGGCATCACCTCCCATCTGGGTGTCATCTGCAAACTTACCGAGGGTGCACTCAGTGCTCTCATCCAGCTCATCAATGAAGATGTCAAATAGAATGTGCCCTAGCACTGACCCCTGGGGAACATCTCTGTGACCAGCCTCCAGCTGGATGTAACTGCATCTACCACCACTCCGTGTACCTGGCCATCCAGCCAGTTCTTTACCCAGCAAAGAGTGCACCTGTCCCAGCCGTGGGCTGCAGCTTCCCCAGGAGAATGCTATGGGAGACAGAGCCAGGGGCTCTGCTGAACTCTAGATAGACAACAGCCTTTCCCTGTGACTCCTGGATGGTCACCTGGTTGTGGAGGAGATGAGGTTGGTCAGGCAGGACCTGCCTTTCATGAACATGTGTTGACTGGGCCTGATCCCCACAGCTGCCATGTGAGCTCACTGGGGACCATCTGCTCTATGACCTCCTGCAATTCACGTCACACTGATGGCCCAGTAGCTCCCCAGATCCTCCTTCCAGCCCTTCTTGTAGGTGAAGATTACATTAGCAGTCTCCAGTCCTGTGGGATCTACCCTGCTGACCAAAACTGCTGATAAATGATGGAAAGCAGCTTAGTTGTCACCTCTGCTCATGTCCTCAGCTGCCCAGGTAGATCCCATCAGCCCTGCGGACTTGTGGCAGACCAGGTGGAGCTGCAGGTCTCTGTTTCCTCCTGAATTTGGGGGCTTATTCTGCTCCCCATCCCTTTAGGTTGGGGTGCTGAGGGCCTTGAAGATAACTGGTCTGATTATTAAGGACAGAAGTAAAGGCTTTGAGAACCTCAGCATTTTCCTTGTCTTCAGTGATAGTGTTCCCCACTGCATCCAGTAAAGGATGGAGATTCTCTTTGGCACTCCTCTTGCTGTTAATTTATTTGTAAAAACATTTGTATTATCTTTAATAATAGTGACTAGATTAAGTTCTTGCTGGGCTTTCACCTTTCCAGTTTTCTCTCTGCATATCCCAGCAGTGTCTTTGTACTCTTCTTAAGCTGACTGCCCATCCTTCCAAAGGTAGTCAACTCTTCTTCCCAGAGTCTCAGCCGAAGCTCATAGAATGCTTCCTCTGCCTGCTTATCTGGTCATCTGGTCTGTCACAGGCTCCCACTGGGATGTCTGCCTTGCTGGCCTTCCCCCCACCCTTACCCACAGGGATGTGACATTCCCAGCCCAGAGCTCTGCAACATTCAAAACAGTCCCTCGCATATGGGGATACCCCACTGCCCTCCTTCCTTGCCTATCCCTCCAGCGGAGCCCATGGCCCTCTGCTGCAGCTCTCTGGTTGTGAGTGTTCCCCTTGCATTTTGGTGATGGCAACTAAGTCAGATTTTGCCTGCTGCACAGTGGCTTTGAGCTCCTCCTGTTTGCTGCCCGTGCTGTGGGTATAGATGCGCTTCAGCTATCGGCCGTCGTAGCTGGGATCTGTGCTGGCTGCCCAAAGCATTACCTTGTTTTGATGACAGCTTAATAGCAGGAGGAGCCTATCAGTGGCTGCTGTTTGAGCTTTCATATGGTTATTTTTTATAACTTAATGCTATAGTGACTCTGATAGGGTTTAAATGCTTAAACAAATTGGATACTGTGCTGCAGCATCTTGCGTTTGCCTTTCAGCCTTGCAAGTGTCAGAAATGACATCTGTTATCAGTGAGGTGGCTGTATTTGAATGTGGCACTGTGTTTCAGAATGCCTGCTTTGTAGTCTGTGCTGTTAAATGTTGAGTTGCTAGACTTAGCGTCAGCTGCACTCCCTTTTCTTAGGGATCAGTGTTTGGAGGTGAGTTGGGATGGCGGCAGTAGCGTGAAAATTGTATCTAACCTGGGCTTTTTTCTGTGGAGTGCAATTTAAGCCTGAAGAAAGCATGTTTTCCTGGGCCGGAAGAAGGGGAGGAATACCTGATGTTTCCCCCTTTTCTCTGGGAGAAGGAGCGGTTGGAGCAGTCGGGGGTAAGGCCTCTTCTCTTGAGATATAGGGCAGGCATGGGAGTCTCCATCGTGTAGGATGTGAGAGGAACAGCCAGATGGACATGGAGCTGTTGGTCCTCCCAGGGGAGAAGAAGCCTTAATGTCACGATGGGCAGAAAGTCAGGAGTGAGGTAACATGGATGCAGGACTTCATTTAGATGGTGGACAGAAAGACACCATTTTCTCTGCATCTCGTTAGGACTCGATGGTTTGATTGACTGAAAGCCCTCACTGCAACGCCGTTACTGCTGTGAGATATGTGAGATAGTGTTTATTATACAGCATGACATGAACAGCTCAAGCAGTATCACACTTGTCAAATAAAAGGGGAAAATATTTGATGCTGCATCTGACGTCTCAAAAACTAGAAGGCAAATGACTTGTTAACATCAATTAGAGGCTTTGCCAGCGGTAAGAAGGGAAGGAAACACTGGTTTGAGAGGATTGGGCTAAGTGGGCTCCCCAGGAGGAGGGCAGCAGCAAGCCTGCGAGAGGTTGCTGCTTCCAGAGCAGGAGCTGATGAAAGCATTTCATGGCTCTTGGCCCAGTCTTTTTTGTTGCATTGGTATGAGCTGTTGCAGAGTAACATTTTTCAGCTAAATATTCTACCCATTATTCTACGTTCACAGCAAAGATCTGATGATATACTTGGAGACAGGGATTTTTATTATCTCCCTGACCCAAAAAGCAATGTGAAAATCAGGTGGAAAATAACAGCGTGTCCTGCTGAGTTAGTTTGTGCAGTGGGAACACTGTCCTTCAACGCCCGTGTGTTTGTACTTGAGTTTTGCTCAGTGATGATCAGTTTGGCTAAGTGGGGCAGCGTGGGGCCAGGCAGCGTGATGCACCTTGAGTCTGGGGGGCGAGAAATACGTGTGTTCTGCAATCATCCATCAGTAGAACTCCTGTTACACCTTGTAAGGGCTGGCTGATCCTCCCTTGAAGGCCAGGGCATGCCTGCTTACCCTTGGTATGATTTGCTATCCCGGGCACAGAAGGTTTGCAGACTTCAGCACTGCATTTCAGGGCTTTGTGCTGTTTGCCTGAAACTGAGTTTCAGGCTTTATGCTGGATCACCAAGCGTGCTGCAAATCATGTGTTGATAGCTGTGGAACTACTGTTGCACAAGTTTCTTTTTTCTTTCTTTATGACGTTATTATTTAAAGAAAAGGTAAGTTATAATTGTAGTTGTTATTTTTTAAAGGGAGAGTAGACCAAGAAAACATTCTCAGAAAGGAGGAATGTCGTGTTAGAATGGTGATTGGTATAGCTCTGAAGCTGTGGTTTGTTGTTACTTTGGGCAAATAACATGGGGGGAGAGCATCTGGTAGTACAAATTGTTATAGCCTATTGAAATCAGTGGAACTGTGAAAATTTACACAGCCAATGGTCTGTCTTACAGCTGTAACAATTTCAAGAGGTTTCATTGTGTTGCAAACGCTTTATAGCAGCAGTGGCTTGTAGTAAATACATTTGAACTTACTTCTTGTGGATTGTGGAGGATTTGGCAGCAATGCCTACAGCCCCAGCTCTCCTTGGAAACAAGTTCTGAGCAGCCTTCTGGGAGCTGCATGGCCAGAGGGACCAGACCACAGAGTTGTGGTGACAGAGGTGCATCGATGTGCGCTTGTCACTGTGTTTTCTGTTGTGGCGCTTCTGGACTTTAAACTGGTTGGATCCTCGACAGAGAAGGCTTTCACCATCGTAATCACCCAATCTGTTTGTGTGCTGTCTTTATCTTGATGGTAATCAACAGTCTGTCTTGATGATGCGTTCAGTTCCCACCTTCTGGCACGAATCCTTGGGTACACTCACGTTGTGTTTACTTTCTTGTTCCCTGGCAGGCTCCTTACCCCTCAGGACAGAATGCAGCTCCAACCACGCTGGTGTACCCTCAAGCCCCACAAACAATGAACACTCAGCCTCAGACCCGCTCGCCGGTAAGGCAGCCCACCTTTGCTTTATCTCCTCCTCCTTCTTCCTTCTCTGCGTGGTTCTCTGTGTGTATGTGTGTCTGCAGCACTTGGCCACTTCTCTGGAAAGTCAGTTTTACTGAACTGGAAGCACATTCCAAATGGCAAATCTTGACTGAATATGCAGGCATTGTCCTCATAGGATAATTTTCCTTATCAGAAAAGAAGTGATGGAGGGATTCTTATCTACATTCAAATAACATGATTTATTTTTAGCATAGTTGCTTTCAGGTTCACTTCATTTTAGGATTAGATTCATTACCAGAGTCTTTCTCTTTGCTTCATTTTTTTTTTCTTTTTCTTTAAGGAAGTATTTGCTAAAGTGATAGAACAAAGATCAGTAAATGAAAGCGCTTCTCTGCAGCCACACTCAGTCCCAGTGGCCTGTGGGCTTTACTCAGTGCCACTGGATCAGTTCTACCTATTTACTTCTTAGCACTAGGTAGGTGCTCACGGATGGAAGGTAGAGCTTCTGTGTCCCCCCGTCTTGCTGTGGCAAGCCCCCTTCCATCTGCCTTCAGGTTTGGTTGTCCTCTGTAATCTTTTTGTACTGCTCTGCTATGACAGGCCTTTGGTTCCCTGAGCTCTTGTTGGCAAATCTCAGCTTGTAGTGCAGTCCCAAATGGTGCTAGGAGACCTTCCTGTGGCATCGCACACTTAGCCCTGTGCTGCAGGCCTGCTAGTGTGCTGCCCTGGTGCCAAAAGCCTCGGGTAGCCAAGGGAGCAGCAGTCCCTGCGTCTCTTGTGAACCTGCATATGCGTCACAACACTTCAGGTTACCTGTAAAACCACTGCACCATTCCCAGCACTCTTCTCTTTTTAGAGTAAGATGAATGCTGCTGAAGCGTGGCAACTGAAAGCCTCCGAGACAGAAGCCTTCTGTTTGCCCACTTAACAGGTACAGTACAGGGCTAGCTTCCCCCTGTGCGGCTGCACCGATGTGCGTGCCCCACTTCTGGGGGGTTCTGCCCCCAGGGGCTGCAGGAGGGTTAGTTCTGAGAGCCGTTGACCTCTGTGCCATGGGTGAGCCAATTAATGCCAGATTTGATGATGTGGTGATGTGATGGGCACCCCACCAGATCCCACTGTTTCCTGGTCCCCTGTTCTGATCAGTAACGTGGGATACTGATGGTAGAGCTCTTTGCTCAGTAAGTATATTCAACGTCTTTGTCTTTAATTGTTGAAAAGCGAAAATAAATTGATATGGTTAGAACTGGAGCAAAACCTGACTGAAGAGCTGCATCTCTAAACCAGTTTTTTTGACAGCCCGGCAGAACAGTGCCAATACATTGCACAGACAACTGGAAGAGGAGGAAGGTTTTGGAACAGAGTCCGGTTTACAGGTCCCTGGCTGGAAGAGGCTGGATAAAATACTGCATTGTAAGCAATATAACAAACTGTACTCCTTCTTGCAGGCGATTGTGCCGATGGCACTGTTTTATTTCTTTATTTCTTTGTTTTTTTACTACATCTTTTTGTTGGCTGATCTACAGAAATGCACTGATTTGCTTCTTTGCTAAAAGCATGAGCTCCCGTGCAGTTCCTGCCAGGTTAAGTGGCGACAGAACATCCAAAGTTGAACTGCAGTTTGGAGGGTCTGACCTGGTAGGACGGAGACCAGAGTGACTTTGGATTTTCTGCTCAGCAGATAATGTTTTCAGGAGATTTGGCCAAAAACGTGTCAAATTGTAGAGGCTTGGCCATTACTGAGGAGGTACCGAGGAAGAATTGGCCTGCAGTTGTCAGCCATTTCTCTGTGGTCGTGAACCATTTTGTTTTTTAACTCTCCTGTATGCAGTTTTTGCCATCTGCTCTGCTAGTGACCATTTCCACCCCCATTACTAAAAGCCACACACATAACATTCCATTCCACCTCCCCACCCCAAAACAAATGCAAGACTGGCCACTCCTGAGCTACTCCTGCATTTTGTTCTGGCCTTGGTTTACTTTATTATTATTATTACTATTTTTCATTTATTTTTAACCTTCTTTTTTGGTGGTGAGGGGAGGGTGCAGGGGGCAGAGGAAGGGTGGCAGGATGGCTCTTCCACCCACACGTGGCCCCGTCGTCCCACTGCGGTGATGCTGCCGGGGTGGCTGGAGCTCCCTCCATGCAGTCTCTGCATCCCAGGGCCATTGGCAATTGCACGGCTCAGGCTTTTCTGTTCCTCCCAGGACAGCTGCCTTTGCAATCCCAACTGGCTTCACGTGTTGTCCCCATTAGCTTCCTAGTGCCGCCACTGTGGGATAGCGGGAATGTCAAGGTGCAGCTCCAGCAGGGGGAAGGACAATGAAATCCGAGTTGTCTGACACTGGCGCAGATGACCCGTTAGGTGATGGCAGCTCCGGCTGCCTGTTGTACCTCTGCCAAAGCCCATGCTGGCATTTGTACCATCCAGCAGTGGCTCTTTCCAGATAGATGCTCCCTGTGCCGGACCACCAGCAGCAGATAGTGGCCGTGCCCAGGTGTGCGCACTGCTGCTGCCAGGTTTCCTCACCAAGCTGTCCTTTCATCCTACAGCCCTTGGACGAGCAAAGCATCCGTTTCAATCCAAGCCAGCAGTGACTACAGTTTGTTCTGTTGCTTACAGCTGCTAATAGGAGTGAATCCTGTCAACCTGAACTGTTTTTTTTTAAAAAAAAAAAAAAAAAGAAAAAAGATTAAATCAGTAGCCAGTGGTGACCAGTGCAAATAGATCAGCGTATTTTTCACTAACTTTGAGGTTTTGTTTTTATTTATCTAATTTTTTTTTTCTTATTACATGTTGCTGTTCACGCTGGCATAGTCTCTAGCTTCCTAAGGTGTAAGCATCAGTTCTTGTTGAGAACGAATCTTTATTGCAGAACAGTGATAAGAGAGGCTTTTTGGTCCTCAGATTAAGCAGCACGAGGTTTTTGTACCCATTATGCTCTTTTTAGTGCTTCTAAAACATGTCTGATGTATTTATTTTTCACTGGCGCATAGCAGGGTGTGCAGCACTACCAGAAAGGTCCCTCTCAGCCTTTCCAGGGTCAGCGGTATTCCTTCTCAAACACCCAACATTTTTTTTGAGGAGTTCTTCCTGAGGAACTGGGACCCAAAGTGCATCCATCTCCACTAGGTTCCCACAGGCCGACGTTTCCCACAGCAGTCGCTGGTCAGCAGGTCTTTGGTCTGAAGAGCTGAGAATCTTTTCTGTTTTTCCTTATCTGGAAAGCCAAGGGAGATTGTTCAGGAGTGCCTGCTGGGGGTGGGGATGTCACTGGGTGAATCAGTGCAGGTGATTCGGTGTGAGCTCTCACAGTAGTCACTGTGTGTGCATTTCTTCATTTCTGAAGGTTTTTGACTTTCCACCCAGATGTTGCAGTGAAGTGAAGGTAGAGGGAGTGTATGAACACTGGTATTAGAGCCTGCTTCTTGGAGACATGGAAAATGAGTGATTAAAATGTTTATTAGGCAGAAAATCAGCTGGACCAGTGAATATTTAAACTTGCCTCTCATATGTGATGCTACTGAGATAGCAGGGATGTAGGGCTGGAAGTCATTCCCACTCCACTTATTCTGAGGAAAAAATCTCTTGTTGCAAGAGTCAGTAATTAGCAGCCAGTCTTGATCTCTTTCCTCGTTAGTCCTTTTCTACTACGGGATCCATGGTAGCCCTTGGGGTCCCATCAGGGGGATGTGGGGCACCGCTGCACAGTGCCGGGCAGAGAAGCAACACAGTGGGACCTGGTCTTATTGCTCACTTTAAATGTTGGAGCTGTCACCCATAGGTGTACCTGTTCTCATCTGAGAATTCTGCTGATTCCGCTGAGAATTAAGAGCTGAAGTACCTAACTTGGCTTCTGAAAGAGGATACCTTGTCATCTTTATTTATATTTTCCATTTCTTGCATTCATTTTTATTTCTATTTTAACAACCTGTTACTTATTGGAAAATGCTTTAATGTTGACCAAGCATGTTAAATTCTGAATGCTTTCCTTCCTGTGTAACCCAGGCGGGTGGGAAGCAATGTGCCCCACGCTCGGGGGTGGGGGCCCTCCTGTTCCCAGTGCCAGCAGTGCCTGTGGGGACAGCATGGCTTAACCCGCGTCCTTCAGACAGGTGACAACCCCTCCCCATATGGACTGGGGAGCGGCTCCGAGGCCAGCTGCTTTCACCATTTACCTCCACTGTAAACAGCTGAAAACCTTCACCACTGCTTCTTTGAGTTTTTCCCCGGGCAGGGCAACGAATGCCTGCACTGCCCCAGAGCACCTCTAAATGACCGGCAGCTTTGGCTGTTTGTCTGCCAGCTCCACAGCAGCGCACACTCCCTGCAGCGGTGTTCACCCCTTCTATCTCAGTACCTGTCTGTCACTGTCCTGCAGCAGAGCTTTGACTGTTTGTGGTTTTTCTTGTGGGTTTATTTTTGCATAGAGTGTGACATTTTGGTTTCGTTGTGGTGTTTCTGACTCTTTGTGCCTTTCCTTTTGTGTTTGTTTCTCCCGCCTTTCCCCAGTTTGCAGCGGGGCCTCGACCTGCCCATCACCAGGTACAGTACCCTGCCCCTTCATTATCATCCTAAACTAATCTGCTGGGGGAGGGGGTGGTCAGAGGCTGTCACCCACTAACCCGGGGCGGAGGCCGGCTTTGGAGCCCCGTTCCTAGCTGCTAGCACCCACATAACCCCGCTAACAAGCTGCCTGCAATGTGGAGTAACACGTAGCTCCCGTTTGGTGTCACTGCACTCATTAACCACCCCACTTACACCATTTCCATAGGAATGGAGGACGCATAGAGGTTGCCAGGTATGTGTGAGATTTGCTTGCCTTTTCAAGTTGCTAGGAGCTCACGTTTCTCAAAGCCCAGTGGATTATGTTACCTGAACTGAAGACTTCAACACAAGCTGGGCATTCACATCCTTCTGAAAATCCTACTTTTTAAACTCAGAAATTCAAGTTCATTCATTCCTTGTGTATATTCTTGGTTATCTGTTATCATTACATTGCTCAGTGTTTTCTTTCCCTCAGTATATGAAATCCAGATATTAGGAATCTTTGTAGTATTCCTGCTGTATGACTTGGGTATCGTTAGGAATCACTTGGCTAAGAAGAACAAAAATAAGGAATAGTTCCAAAAATCAAGGGGAGCACTTGTTGGTAGGGAGGACAAAATAGCAGAGGGATCTGGACAGGCACACAGCTCTGTTCTGACCTGTCCAAAGTTGTCTTTTCCGTCAGCTCCAACATGGTCTGTGCCGAAGCTCTTTGTCAGTGTCTCTGGGGACTGGTTTTGTTCCCCATTGTAGCTTTAGCGGGGACAGAGGTGGCCTGAGCTACCTGGGTGTGTGGGACAGCAGAGGAGGGGCACAGCGGTATGGGAAGGCTCTTCTAGCTTGGTTGTTTCCATGTCATTCTTCCTTCTCCTTCCTTGAAAAGAACCCATCTGTTTGCACCACGTTAATGGAAAAAAAATAATTCGGTTAACTCTAGCAATGTTGGGACGGGCTTACGTCACAGAAGGTGTGTTCCAGGAGAGCTGTAGGTGTCACATCAGTCCTGCTGGTCCGAGGGGCTTGGTGCTACAGCAGTGCATGCCTTTGGGGCAGCAGGTAAGTGGGACACACTGATGAGCTTTGTGTTGTGTGCCTCAGCGAGCAGCAGGCAGGCATGCATCCTTCCAGAGCAGGACACAAAAAAAAAGGCTTAAAGAGTAGAACGGGGCGTTTGCTGGACTTATTTACTTGCAGGCAAACATCATGTGAGAGAGGGAAATGATTTTTTGCATGGCAAGGGATTGCGTTGAAATGCAGCAGTGGAGGATTACCGTGCAACGTGCAGAATGACAGAGTATCTTGTTTAGGTATTGTTGTTCTTGATCTTAACTTCAGCTCTGTGTTGATATTATGTGGTATTGATAATGCATGGTGGGAGACTTCTGTCACCCTAATGTTGGCTGGAAAAGCAACAGTGCTACACACGCAGAATCCAGGAGGTTCCTGCATCACATTGAAAATGACTTTCTGATGCGGGTGGTGGGGGACTCAGTGAGGAGAGAGTACTGCTGGACCTGGCTCTGGCAGAGTGGGACTGGCAGGGGATATGAAGGTTGGGGGCAGCCTTGGATTCACATGACCATGAGATGGTGAAGTTCAGGATCTTGCGTGGAAGAAACAAGGCAATAAGTAGGATTACAACTCTGGATTTCAGGAGAGCCAACTCCGACCTCTTCAGGGTTTGCTTGGAGGTATCCCATGGGTTAAAATGTTGGAAGGTAAGGGGGTCAAGAAGGTTGGTTGACATTCAGGCACCGTTTTAACGAAGCTCAAGATCTGTGCATCCCTGTAAGAAATCACGCAAAGGTGGCAGAAGACCCATGTAGAAGTGCAATTTGCTCATGGAAAAACTTGAGCAGAAGAAGAAAGTTTATGAAGTGCGGAAGAAGGGTCTGGCCACTTTGGAGGAATATAAGAATATTGTCAGGGCATGCAGGGATGCAGTGAGGAAGGTTAAGGCCCACTTGGAATTAAATCTGGCGCAGGAGGTTAAGGACAAGAAGAGGGGCTTTAAGTGTGTCAGTAGCAAAAGGAAGACCAGGGATGGTTTGGGCCTGCAGTAGAGAATGAAGAGGGAAGAGAAGGGGAAGAAAAGGGAAAGGAATTATAGAATCATAGAATCACAAGGTTGGAAACGACCTGCAAGATCACCTAGTCCAACCGCCTTCCCATTACCCTTGCTACCACAAGCCACTAAACCATATCTCGTAGCTCCTCATCCAGACGCCTCTTGAACGCCGCCAGGGACAGTGACTCCACCACCTCCCTGGGCACCCATTCCAGTGCCTGACCACCCTCTGAGAGAAAAAGTTTCTTCTAATGTCTAACCTAAACCTCCTCTGGCACAACTTGTGGCCATTTCCTCGGATCCTGTTATTTGCCTGGGAGAAGAGGCCAAACCCATCCTCATCACAGCCTCCCTTCAGGAAGTTGTAGAGTGCAATGAGGTCTCCCCTGAGCCTCCTCTTCTCCAGACTGAACAATCCCAGCTCCCTCAGCCGCTCCTCACAAGGCCTGTGCTCCAGACCGCTCGCCAGTTTTGTTGCCCTTCTCTGGACACGTTCCAGGGCCTCGATGTCTTTCTTGTAGTGAGGGGCCCAAACCTGAACACAGTACTCTAGGTGCGGTGTGGTGGGTGCCCTGGTACCAAGGGACACTGAGAAAGTAGAATTACTGAACATCTTCCTTGCTTTGGTCTTTTCTGTGGAAACTGGCACTCAGGAATCGCAGACCCTGGAGATAAGGGAGAGTCTGTGGGGAAGTCTTCCTTCCTTTGGTTGAGGAGGATCTGGTCAGAGGTCATCAAGGCAAACTTGATGCATGCGTATCCATGGGCCCTGACTGGCTGCAATCATGAGTGTTGAGGGAGCTGGCAGAATGATTGCTGAACTGCTCTCTGTTGTCTCTGAAAGGTTGTGGGGAGTGGGAGGTGTGCCTGAAGACTGGTAGAAATCCAGTGTTCAGAAAAGGCAAGAAAGAGGAGCTGGACAACTCTGGGTGTCATCCTCACCTCCATTCCTGGGGAGGTGATGGAGCGGCTTATTGTGGGTGTCATCTCCAAGCAAGTGGAAGAGAAGAAATATCAAGAGTAGTCAACGTGAGTTCAGCAAGGAGAAATCATGCTTGACCGTGATGTCATGACTGGCTGAGTAGACAAGAGGAGAGCAGTGAATGCTAATTTGATTTCAGAAAGTTTGCCTTATAGGAAAGCTTGGGAAGTGTGGGATAGACAAGTGGACAGTGAGGTGGATTGAGAATTGGCTGACTGGCAGAGCTCAGAGGGCTGTGATCAGTGGCATGGAGTCTAGCTGGGTGCATGTAGCTGGTGATGTTCTCTGGCGGTCAGTATAGGATCTGGTCATGTTCAGCATTTTCATCAGTGACCTGGATGGAAGGGATATATGCACCCTCGGCAAGTTTGCTATGATACGAAGCTGGGAGGAGGGGCTGACACACTGAAGGCTGTGCTGCCTTTCAACAGGTTCTGGACAGACTGGAGAGTTGTGCAGAGAGAACCCTGATGAGGTTCAGCAAGGGCAAGTGTCCCAAAGTCCCACACCTGGGGAGGAACAACTGCAAGCATCAGTGCAGACTGGGGACTGTGCTGCTGGAGAGGAGCTCAGAAGAGAAGGACCTGGGTGTCTTAGTGGCCAACAGGGTGACCATGAACCAGCAGTTTGCCCTGGTGGCCAGAAAGGCCAATGGGACCCCAGGGTGCATCGCACAGAGCGTGGCCAGCAGGGCGAGGGAGGTTCTCCTCCCTTCTGCTCTGCCCTGGGGAGGCCACATCCGGAGCACTGGGCCCAGTGCTGGGCTGCCCAGTTCAAGGCAGGCAGGGAACTGCTGGGGAGAGCCTGGGGAGGGATGTGGAGAGATTGGGGCCTGGAGCATCTCCTGTATGAGGAAAGGCTGAGAGCCCTGGGGCTGTTCAGTGTGGGGAGGAGAAGGCTGAGAGGGGATCTGAGCAACACTTAGAAATGTCTGCAGGGCATGAGGCAAGTGGATGGGCAGGGCTCTTTTTGGTGGTGCCCAGCGACAGGATGAGGGGCAACGGGCACAAACTGGAACCCAGAAGTTCCACATGAGTGTCATAAAAAATATTTTTATTTTGGAGGTGGCAGAGCCCTGGAATAGGCTGCCCAGAGAGGTGGTGTAGTCTCTTCCTCTGGTGATATTCACAACTCACCTGGAAGCTTTCCTGGGCATCCTGCTCCAGGGGATTAGCAGGGGGTTGAACTGGGGGATCTCCAGAGGTCCCTCCCAACCCCTACGATTCTGTGATATTTGTCAATCAATAGTTATTTCGTAGGTTGATACTAATACAAACTGTGACCTGTTATTAAGTCTTGTAATGATTACCACGTTGGTGGAAACAGAACCTGGAAGAGGAGGCTCTGTGTTGAGGCAGGTCAGCCCTTCAGGAGATGCTTGCAGTGCCAGCTGGGCTCGCTGACGGCACTGCAGCACCCTGCCGTCGTAACTGGGGCTAAGGTTTTCTTTGGGCTCAGCTGTGACCCTGCCACCATTTAGCATTTGTAATTTCCCAAGTGTTTTCCTGACATGGGCACCCCGTAACTTTTAATCCCAACCTCAGCCGTTGCCCACCATGCAGACTGGGAGGGTGGAGAAAGGGATTTTTGCTATCGACCTGTGCAGAGGAGTGACAGCTGTTCGGGTGAACTCATTGCAGAACCAACATGAGGCTCTACAATGTAAATGTAAATTATTTTTGCATGAACTGGAAAAATGTAGCATGCTGAAATAGAGAAACATTATGGAATATGAGCAGCAGACTTTGAGGCTGATTTTGTACCCTAAAAACTCCTAAGTGCATCTCCCACAGTGGTGCTGCTGTGTGTTATGGCGATGTAACATGTTCTTGTAGGAAGGCAGCAACACAACGAGGTTTGTAACGATCTGCGTGATGCCATTAATATGCCTGTTATCGATCCAGCCTCTTTTGCAGTCAAGGGATGGATTACTCTTTAATGTCATTTCTTGTAATTATTAAATCTTCTGAGTCCTCAAATTAGCACAATTCAAGCACCTGAGGATGGTGGGGGCCGCTGTGTCAGCAGTCTCTTCTTGGTCAGGAATGCTCCAATGGTCCCAAGCTGGCCAGTGCTATAGGAGGTGTCATCAAAATCTATGTGACAGAAAATATTAAGATGAGATTTAAGATGCTGTGCTGAGTGAATAGCAGCTGAAGTCCAATGGAAACAACCGCAGTGTTTCTGCTTGAAAGTTAAATGTGCGTAACTAATCCTTGCTGCTGGTAGTGCAGCTATGGAGGCACAGCTGGGAGGCCTGGCGTTCGAGCAGGGAGCAGATGGGTGCCATCGAGTATTTTGCAGCGGTATTGTTACATCTGCTGTCCACTTGTGGCTTCCTGCACAGCCCAGGTGTGCTGCCTCGGGACTGGGTTTGGAAATCCCATGTCCCACTGTGTGCACGGAGTGTCCCTGTTTGTGTTCTTCCCGTTGGTGTGAGGCTGTTGGGTGACCTTGTATGTGCAGAATAAAGGCAGAATAACCTTTAATTTGGGAAACAACTTCAGGAGCACACGGGATATTTTAGAATGGATGCTTCAAAGAGGCCAGTATAATTAAAAACAAAAATCAGTGTAAGTATAAACTCAAAGGTTGTATGGTTTATAATTGTATTTGAGATGAGTTTTACTGGCTGTGGCAGGCTGGTTTAGTTTGAGTTTGCAGTTGTGAGTGTGGCTTATACAGCAGAAGGCATCATCAATTGCGTGCTGTGTTACAAAGCCTCGCAGTTCTCAGAGGTTGGAGATTTGCTCCCAGAGTTCATTTTTTCTCCGGAGATCACCGGGGATGAACCTTTTGGTGGCTTATGGCCAGCAGGTTGAGCTTTGCTTTTACTGCCTTTCTCTGCAGTTCTGTGCGGGGCTCCATGGACCCGCTGAAGCTTCCAGCCTCACTGCAGTGGAGCTGTCTGAGCAGTGCCCAGCACATGCCGTGCGCTCTGCTGTCCTCAGGAGCTGCACTGCTCAGTGGAGCTTTCGGAGCGTTTCCCTGGGAGTGCGGATTGAGAAATCTGGAGTCAGTAGAAAATCAATTAAGACGCAGCAGAGGTTTATCAGGAGGTTGGCGCTTGCTTTGGTCATTGATTTGCCGCTTGCAAACCCGGTGTCTCTTACAGCAGCCCTTCAGCAGGCAGTGCCTGGGACCACGGGGTCATGCGTGGGAGGAAAATTAAAGCAGAAGATGCTTAATAAGAGAATATTGGGATGTCTATAAGGACTGATTAGGTAAGTGGCAGAGTAGTGCTGAGAAGGTAGGCAGGAGGTTTGTGGTGGATTTCCTTCATTGGTCACCCTGGCACAAAGAACAGGTAATGTCTGCAGCAAACCTAATGAGTACAAGGCTGGGAGGTGCAGGCAGCATAGGAAGCCTGTGTGAGAAAGGCTGGTGCAGTGGAAGCAAGGTGCAATTCAGCATCGCAGAAAGCAAACCCTCGCACTTCAGTGCCAAGGGAAATACCAAGTGTCAGCTGGGACCACCTGTGTGATGCCATCGTTACATGAGCAAGAGCAGTTATTTCCAGTTGGAACAGGGAGTTATTACTGCTGTGTTAGGAAATAGTGGCAAAACCCTGTGTGGGGTATGTGTGTGATTATCCTTTTTTTATTTTCCAGAAAGATTTCCTTGGGCAGGTACAAGGAGGGCTGCTGAGATGATGAGAGCTTGTTGAGCAAGCAGACTGGAAGAGTTCAGCTAACAGAGGTGGACAGATGAGGGGTGAGACTGGGACTTGAGGACCACAGCTCAGTCCTTCTCTGCTTGTTCGTTGACTGGAGAGTGTTTTGCACTAACTTGACCATCACTGAGATATAGCAGGGCTTTTTGAAGGCAGTGGTCCAGGAAGGGTTCTGTCAGAAGCACCAGGGCACCTTCGTTCTGGCCCTGTGTGGGTACTGTGTGCTCTGGGCCAAGTTCTACACTTTCTGGAAGAAAGAGGGGCGGGATGTCTGTATTTAACCTCCTGGCATTCTCCTGTAGGGTACCGTTAGCATTACTTGAAAATAGTATCTGTGTGGGCGCTTCTTTGACCTTTCAAGACAAATCTTTTAGCAAACCAAATCAGTAGTAAAATATTTCTGTGAATGACTTTGAATATTGCTGGTTTAGCTTCGAAGGGACATAAGAGAGGAGAAAGGATCAAGAAGTCTGACAGTACAGTGTTTGGGCAGTAAAACCCATAAACAAACCTGTTGCAGAGTGCTCTGAAATCTGATTTTCTTGTGTATTTTAGTTGGACTTACTGGAATAACTCAAAGTAATTCAGACTTTGCTGAAGACCTCTGTCGTTGGCCCTTCCATGTCCTCTGGTTTTCTTGTTTGGAATAACGGATCTCCTTTTCTTGCTGTGTCCTTCCTAGAACTAATGAGAACCCTATTTTTTTTTTCCTTCCTCTCTGGATCTGAGCTTCCTCTGTGATGGTGTGGGCAATGTTGTGGAGAGGTTGTTGGTTTGGTTGGTTTTCTTACTTAACCCCAAATTTCCTTGCTGGAGGTTCTCTTTCTGCCATAGAGCATCTTGGCACTCCCCTGGTGTTACTGAGTGCTTGATGGAGGGCAGTTCAGCCTGCCACCACCCAACTTGGTGTACAGAGCGTGCTTTCATTCCATCTGCCAAGGCAGGAAGGAGAGCTGGCTTGTGTTCCACAAGGAGCAGTTTTTCCAGCATGCCTTCCCTACCCCTCGTGTTTCATGCTCTGCCAGAGGCAGAAAGTAAAAGCTGTCTGTAAGCCAGCACTTTCCATTGCTGTCAGGTTTTCCTCTGCTGTTTCAGTGCTGTTACCAGCAGGCCCCTGACACGGGTCTGCAGGAGTGCAGGGTGGCACCTGCATGCACCACTGCAGGATTCTCAGCTTCTGCCCTGCTGCTGGGGAGCATCCATCTCCACCACCTTCACTTTGGATGGATGCAGAACCGTGGTGGCTATTCCCTTTTCTTCCCCTTCCCTTTTCTTTCCCTTCCCTCTTCATTCCCTACTGCACTTTGGCTCTCCCAGAGTTCTGCAACCCACTAACAGCATAGCAATGGTCATTACTCATCAGTTGGCAGTGGAGGAAGAAAGGACATGATTTCATTCCTCAATCTTGGGTGCAGGCCCTTCCAAGGCATCCCCCCTGATGGTTCTGCACAGTTATAAGTAGCTCTGAGAGTGGTGAAGGGAAGCAGCAATGAAAGAAAATATTTTAGAATTCTTTTTGCACTTTTGGATGTCTTCAGGGATCGAGGAATTGCAAAATTCAGTTAACCTCACTATAAATTTAGTACGTATCCTGGTAGTGGTTCCCCTGCATCTGGACAGCCGCACAGCTGTGTTAGTGGAGGAGCAGTGCAGCGTTGCTCTTCCTGTTCTCCTGCACACTTGCTTTCAGATGTCCCCATGCAGCTGCCTTCTATCTGGGTCACACGGAGCAGAGTGATGGTTCTTCATGCAGGCTCACAGGGTTGGACGTAAGGCGTTGTGCTCACCTTAATTGCATCTGGATTTCTGCAGCAGGAAGTGGCTTTTCTGGAGATGTGGTTTGGTATGGGAGCACTGTAGGTATCATAGAGTGCTCAGGAGCACCAGAACGACCATTTTAATTTCATTGTCATGTCAAATAGAGGCATCGCAGCTTCCTTCCGCCCTACCCTTCTTCTCTCTGAATGCAGAGGCAGACAAGCCCAGCTCATGCTTTCATTCTTCAGCAATTACCCTCTCTTATTTTTGGTTCTCACTGCTCATGATGCAGTTACTCACAGACTATTTGCATTGATACACTTCATCAGTCAGCTGTCTTCGGTGTGATGTATGATGACCTAATTTTATTATTGTTATTTTTTTGCTTAGCAATTAAATACGTGGCATTTCTTATCCTTCCAGTCTGGATGCAGAAGTGGAGACCAAACCCATGATTTGAGCATGTGTTACTGCTTTATCTACTTTATATTACTGAAAGAGACCAGAAAGGAAAAATGTTTGACTTAGGAACAGAGTAAATATAGAGTCTTTGTGTAGCATCACAATTCCTACAGTTAATTTAGTTTGTTTTTTTCTTTATTATTATTATTATTAATTTTTGTACTTCCATATGAAACTTTTCAAGAGGAGTTTCTTCCCCTGATGTGGGGTTCTGGTAGGACAGTCCTGCACCAGTTCGGTGTCCTTCTTGCTGTTTGTGTAAGAGCTCAGTCACAGTGGGGCAGAAAGATGAATGGAGCTGTGTGCAGTTAGGGTGCATGTTAAATCCTGTTCCTTCCTATTGATCTGTAAGCTGTTCCATTGGCTTTCTTTCTGTTTCCTGCTGCTTTCTTGCTTCGTTATTGAAGGGAGGATTCAGACCTATACAGGTAATTTTTACTCCTGGTTCTGCATGGCATAAGTGTCTCTTTATCACTCACATCATTATTCTGTTAGTGAATGCCTGACTGTTTGCATACCTTACCAACTGGGTCTGAGGGTTGCCAAGGCTCACAGCCGGAGAGAGGGCTGCTGTGAATGCTCCATCCCGGGATGCCGATGCCTTTCCCAGTGCTTCTGAGTCAAGACCTGAGCGTGTTCCAGTGGGTTCCTTGATTTCCTGGACCTGTTCCACTTGTTCTGGGCATCACTTCATGCAAACATGGTAGAGGAGTTTAGTGCCACCTGGAAGAGGTTGCCACCCTTCTGGAAATGGAGCACAAGACAAGTCCCGTGGCTCTGTTTGCATGGGGCATCTCTGGCCTTTGTAAAGCTGGGGCTTCAGCTGTTCTGGAGTTAGATTGGAACAGCTGCCTTTATCTTTGATTTCCTGATAACAGTGGCTTTTGGCAGTCAGCCCACCTTATAAAAGCGTATTTGACGGAAATTGTGTTTCTGACAGTTGCTGTGAAAGTTGGGGTGTATAATTCAGTAGACACTAATAGCTAGATGTAAAGTTTCACACCTGGCAAAAATCAAAGGTGCTAGCATGAACCTGTTGTTTACAAATAGTCAGAAATTGTCCTGCTACTGTTTTCTGAATGTGTGGCAACCCTTTGGAGGTAGTACTGAATGGCAATATTGTCTGCCTTTGTAATGGTGCTGCCCATCCTTCCCCAGAAGGACTGACCGACACTTTATTCTCTCCTCTCTCCTTCCTCTCTCCCTTCCCTACCCCAGTTTTTTCAGAGGCCTCAGATCCAGCCTCCACGAGCCACCATCCAGAACAGCAGCCCTTCCATCCGTCCTGGTGCACAAACACCGACCGCAGTGTATCAGACAAACCAACACATCATGATGGTTAATCACCTGCCGATGCCGTATCCCATGCCTCAGGCCCCCCAGTACTGTATACCACAGGTACAGATGCCTTTCCCAAGCACTCTAGAAGCTGCCAAGCAGCCTTTGTCTGGATTTTCTCCATGCCTGCTGCAGCATCAGGAGAGAGAGAGAGAGATGTAACGCTCAGTGCGTATTTAGACCCCAACCTTCTCCTTTACAAAGTATCTGCTCAACCTTAGTTTCCAAGGTCCTTTCAGACAGTGTGAAATCAAACTCCCAGAAAATGCAGTAGCTGTATTTAAACTAGCTAAACAGCTCTAAAACCTGGGGCTTTATGAAAACACAGTATTACCAAAAGCAGGGGAATCACTTGTCTTTGTAAAGAAGTTTGACAACCTCGTCCATAGTGATTTTTGAGGGTTCTGTTGCATTTCCTTCATGCAGCAGCATGCCATCCCCTAAGTCTTTGTAAACAGGTGATTATGTTTTTCTTCCTAGTATCGCCACAGTGGCCCACCCTATGTTGGGCCCCCCCAGCAGTACCCTGTGCAGCCGCCGGGGCCGGGCCCCTTCTATCCAGGTCCGGGTCCTGGAGAATTCCCCAACGCCTACGGTGAGTTATGCTTGGAGATTTCCTGGGCATGTTTTCTGCTCTTGTCAAGCTGAAGATTTTTAATACCAAACTGGATTAGCATTTGTTTGAACTTCAAATAGCTGCTCGATTTGGTTGTGTCATGGCCCTTATTATTCACTCCTGAAAAATCACAGTAATGGAGTTTTGTTTGTATGAATGCTCAAGGAAAGGCTGCAGCTCACAGAGCTACCCACAGTCACACGTGAGCAAGAATAGTGGCTGGCTGTTCTTCCCTGCTAAATCATTATTATTGATTAATGTGTTGTCAATATATCCCACAGCCCTGGTTTCCTCTGAGCTATGCCCTCCATGTGCACACAGCAAGAGGGAGTTTCACATCTTTGGTTTCCACGTTCCTCATTTGGTATTGAGAAAGGGAGGAGGGCAAGCCCTGTGCCTTACCTGTTGTCTGGTGCTGCGGGGCGTGTGGTCTGTGGCCGTGTGCTGTGGCTGTTTGCACGTGGTGCTGAGTGTGTGACACCGTGCCACAGGCACTGAGGCTCAGAGCCACACCAAAAAGCAGAGGGGCATTCTCCTCCATCCCTCAGCAGCTCAGAGCTGCCCCTCTCCTGGCTCCCTGCATGCTGATGGGTGAGCGTCCATCTGTCCCATGACACCTCTTCCTTTGACAGAAGTCTTCTGTGCAGAAGTAATGCAGCCCTTTGTCATTTCTAGTGTGCTGCCATATGTAATACATCCCACACTCGCAGCACAGTCCCCTTCAAGACTTTCTGCAGGATCTGTCAGCGCAGACAAACCAGCTCTGTTTGAATGATTGCAGAAATAGGTGTCTTGCAGTAATGCATATCACTGTTATTACCTTTGATTTATTTACCTTGCCTTGCCCACTTCTGAGAACCCCAGGAAACCCCAGGATGGTTCGACAAGCTTTTCCCTTGGAGCTGCAGCGGTGGGGCCTGCTCTCAGCTCTTGCTTTCCAGCTGTCAGCTGGAGGAATGCATCCTTTGAAGTTGCAGATCAGATTGTACAGGGTTGGGTTCACTGGCTTTTGTGAATTTCCCCACTTGCTTGAGATAGCAGTAACCTCCTGTTTTGGTTACAGCGCTCACTGTTAGAAGTATAGTGCAGATTTTCACTCCCATTTAAAGGTTAGTTCAGCTGAAGAATAAATCAGGTTACTTCAGGGGGGAGTGAAAGCAAGTGGCCATCTAGCATCCATGGAAAAACAGACGATAGCTCTGCATTGCGTGCTTGCCTGCTGTCTGGTACATGGGCAGGAGACAGCTCTGCTGTGACACTCCTGTTTGTCAGGCACTTCTGGACAGAACCCATTCTCCATGAACCAGTCTCACTGCATAAAGAAAATGGATGTCAGGCATGCAGTCAGCAATGAGGTGCAATTTTGGAGTGCTGTCTGTGGCCATGCTTCTTTGTCTCACCAAGCAGAGGAGCCCAAGGGGGGCATATTGCTTTTCCTGCCCTAGGGATTTCAGCAGACACTGAGGTACGTGCTGAGCTCTCACATGAAGAAGTGGCCCCATCTCCTGTCTTGCTGGAGCAGCAGCTCCCATTTTGTAGAAGTGGGGAAGATCAAAACAGACTGGCTTGCAGCTGGAAGTTGTGTTTGTCAAAAAGAAGGGCAGGAGGAACAGGTGGACAAACAGCTTCACCTCTTGTGCTTGGTATTGTTTTGTTAACAAATGAGCTGAATCTCTCACTCATTTCTGTGCTGTCCTTCCCTAGGAACACCTTTCTATCCAAGTCAGCCGGTGTACCAGTCAGCACCCATCATAGTGCCTACGCAGCAGCAGCAGCTTCCACCAGCAAAAAGAGAGAAAAAAACGGTAAGGGAACCTCTGTGACAGTATGTTGTCTCTGGGTAGTGCCCTGCTGAAGGCTGAAGGAAATGGTTGAGGGCTTGAGCTGAAACCTGAGCTTTATCTTCAGAGGGGCTGACTCTTCTCTCTCTCACCCACACTGCATTAGCACCCCACAGCGCTGACTTCATTTCAGTTTGTTGGGGAACCTTTCTGCACTGTGTTCTGTAATGTCACAGCCAGATGGGAAGGAACACGCTTCTGCAGCTTGTGGGATCCCACACGTTGTACGCTGAAGAATGTATGCACTGATACTTCATTCCACACGACCTGACAAATTCCCACCCACAGTGACAGTGGTTCAGGTGCCAGTTGAGTGCTCAGTCAGTGTGTTCTCGGGTTTTTGGCTTTGGATGGCATGCTCCATCTCAGTGTGGAAGAAGAAAATAGAAAGGCTTTGCCCTGCCCCAACAGCTGGGCTGCCGAGGCCACTGCATCCCATATTTGGGGTAATATGGGGCTTTGTATTTTTTTTTCTATTGCACTTTATCTGGCAAGTTTATCTCTGTAGCTAAACTTCTAGATTGTCCAACTTTTACTAAGCTTATTTTCCAAACATAGAGACCATAGATACGCAGCAAGGCACGTATTTCTTCTTAAAGTTGTGCCACACTTAATGTAGATCCAAGGGAATTGGAAGAGTTGCATGTATTTGAGCATTTTGATTGAACTGGGTTTTAAGACGAGGGGATGACATATCACGCGTTTCAGGTTGCAGTGCTCCTGCAGAGCGTCAGCTCAGCCTGGAGCATCTCATGCTGAGTGTGATGGCAGAGTGTCCTGCCCCTGGGCCCCAGGGACAGTGTGTGAAGGAAGAGTTGCTCAAACTCTTCCTTTGTTCCAAACTGTAGATCCGGATCCGGGATCCGAACCAGGGGGGCAAAGATATAACAGAAGAAATAATGTCCGGCGGGGGCAGCAGGAACCCAACGCCACCCATCGTCAGACCCACCTCCACTCCGACCCCACCTCAGGTAACAGTGTGACTGTGTGGCTTTGCCCTTTGTTAGAGCTGCTTCTTTATTTTCCATCCAGATCAGCAGCACCTGGATGGTCTTTCCCTAAGTTGTCCATGTCCTTAAGCGTTTCTTCCCCAAGTTTGGTCATCTTTAGCAGCCCTCAGCCTGTAACATGCGGAGCTGCAGCACTGCTGGCAGTCCCTCCCTTTGCGTGTGCCAGCAGCAGTGGTTGGAGCTGGTAAAGGCTTTGGGGAGGATATGATGTTTCTGCTACTGGCTCTTCTCCCCCAGGGCTCATGGCTATGGTTGGTGGTACATCTTAGATCGCATTGCTGTCTGTACTAAAGCCCTCCTGCTTTAGGGTGAAACAGTGACAGTAACTCAGGCTGTTAATCATGGAATTTCCAAATCTGCTTTTGGTGTCTTCAGCCTCTGAAAAGAAAGAAACAACAAAACCAAACCAACAGGAAAGGCATTTTTCTGACCTAAGAAAAAGCACAAATATCCCAAACTGTCATTTTCCGTAGTCCATAAATCCCTTGAAAAATTCTGCTCTGAACCCTTTGGAGCCTTTGTATCACCCGAGGGGTCTGCATGCCATGGCCAACAGTTAAGTTGCTTGGAAACCTGGGGCTATTGGGTCTTTCCCGGACCAGGAGAGCAGTGCAGACATACAGTGCTGCCACGAGCACACATCCACCTTGAGATGTACCCAGAGTCTGAAAGTGGAAGTGCGGATGAGTTGTAAACAGCCGTTTCAGAGTGCTTATGGGTGGTGCAGCTAATGCAGGCACTCACCGGGTCACTTCTGCATTCAGAAATCTATTTTAAGGTACTACAATTAAGTCAAACAGGACAAAATAAATGGTTCTCAAGAGGGGGTTAATAAACCTGGATTTTTTATCAGCTGTCATTTGTATGCAGAGTGCAACGGTGATGTCCAATGATCTGCTCTAAGCAAGGTATGCACATGCTTCATTGTTTCATAGCCAGGCTTCATTTTAATTAGCTACTTGCAGCCACTTTTGTTAATGACAGAAGAGCTCTGAAATAGAGCTCACCAGTGAAAGTCATTTGTGCAACACAACTGAAAATTTAAGCCCACTCAAGCCAGGAAATTCAAAGTTATTGTCCCAACAGCATCTGTAATTTCTGTTAAGCAAGTGTATTCTGCCCTGCTCAGAGGCAGTAGCTGAGGAAGTTGGAAAGGGGAGTCCCAGAAAAGGGAGCAGATGGGCAGAGCTTCTTTTTAGGGAAATGCGTTCAGTGTGGATTTCTGACAGCGTGTCCGGACGGAGCTGGACAGCCGTGCTGTGGGCACTCTGCTCTGTCAGGTTGGCTTCTGCAGGAGGAGCCGCCTCCTCAGCCGTGTGACCTGCTGCCCCTGCAGTTTGTTCCTGCATGTAGGAGGCATCAAGCTCCCTCTGCACTGA
The DNA here is from genome assembly GCF_016699485.2 of Gallus gallus. NCBI lineage: Eukaryota > Metazoa > Chordata > Aves > Galliformes > Phasianidae > Gallus > Gallus gallus. The sequence goes on from NC_052552.1 coordinate 6,662,957, forward strand.
CGTCTCTCCTCTTTTCTCCCTACCTCTTGGTTTTCCTTTCTCCTCCGTGCTCTTCTCATCTCCCCCTTCCCTGCTTGTGTTCACATTGCCAGTTTTTCTGTTCTTGCATTCATTGCTGCCCTGTTTTGTCCTTCCTCCCACAGCAGCTGCCCAGCCAGGTCCCTGAGCCCAGCCCTGCGCTCTATGGGCCAGCGGAGAGCACCCACCTCACCGCCAGCGCCCCTGGCCCTGTGGCCATCGCCCCGAAGCAAGGTTGGTTGTCAGATATTTCCTCTGCTATTATTTTTAGTCATTTTTCTCCTTTCTTGTTCCAGTTGGAATATTTTTGGCAGGGAGAGAAGCGGGGTGGCATTCAGCAGCAGTAGAAGGGGAGGGGCCGTCTCTTCCTCCAGTGGAACATGGAACAATGTGTTGCTAAGGGAATTAATTGAAATTTGCCGATGTGAAACTGCTTAACAAAAAATGGTGTTGTAGCTTATATGTCCTGAACATCATTCTAGAGCAGTGAGAAGTGTGAAGCTCCTCTCACCCACGTGTTGCCTTCAGAAACAAGTGTACGTCAGGAAAGGGCTCTTAGCAGAGAGGCTTGACATCACTGCTGCCATTCATCGGTCATAGCTGAGCATCCTAGGGATGCCTGGAGAGCTCTGGCCTGTGGGTGTGGGAGGGAGTAATTAGAGAAACTGTGATTGGGCCAGGAGTCTCAGAAATGTCTCACCAAAAAGAAACCAGGGCACAGATGGAGAAGGTTTCCTGGAGTGATCATGTTTCATTCTTACCCCTCAGAATGCGTGTTTGAAGGGGGGTCTTCAACTGTCTGTGTGGAGAGGAGATGTCAGAGGAGGGCAGGTACTGTGCACCAGATCCTGCGGTGATACGTTAGGGCCATTAAAAGCTTCAGTGAGTGCGTGGTGCAGGGCTGGCACTGTGTGTAGCAGCACAGCTGGCAGTGCTGTTGGCAGCCTTCGGAAGCCTTGGACTTCCTCTACAAGACAAGCAGTCCATGCTCTGCACTCGCAGCTTTTGCAGCAGTCCCTGGCTGTAAGGCTGTGCAGTCGTGCAGGGATGCAGGCAGGCAGAGCCGCGGGCTGCAGCACCATGGGGGCAAGCAGTAGTCAGTGCTGTCAGTGTGCCTGGTGTGTGTATATCGCCAGTACTGCAGAGTGCTCTGGTGAGCAGCAGCTCTGCCTCACAAATATCTGCTGTGGGACAAAGGGTGGAAAAATGGCAGCAAGCCCAGTGATTATTTTCGGATAAACAGCGTGGAGCTGGGATGGGTTCCCATGTCCAGCAGGATCTCACGGACCACTCACTCAGCACCCCACTGCCTCCCCTGGGCACACTGGGGGAAGGTAAGGGGGATGAATCAGTGTGCATGAGTAGCTCCCATGCTGTTGTTTGGCCTTCCCAGCCGTGTGTTGTTCCGTGTGACCGTCTCTGTGGTTGCTGGCAGATGGGAATCCTCACCAGGACTTGGAGATTTGGTCTCCAAGGAAAGATGTACTTCTCCTTGGCCAGGTTTGCTCCTGGCTCTGAAATACCCCTTCAGTTCCTTCTCTAGTTAAATTCTGCACACACAGTCCCCCCCACATGAGGTGCAGGTTGAAGGCTGTGTGTTTGGGCCACCGCTTTCCAGACTCAGCTGTATGACTTTTGCTGTGTTTTTACCTCACAGAACATTTTTTCTGGACTTTTCAAATGTTGGGGTTTTTTTTGTTTGTTGTTTTGTTTTGTTGAGCAATCACATTTATCTCTGGGGAGAGAATTCCCAGGCAGTGTTTATAGCGAGCCGTAAATGTCAGGAATGCTCCACGAGTTCTCTGCAGCCACGTTCCAGAATCAGAGGTGACGCATTTTCTTCTCTAAACCAGTTCTGGGTAGTTCCACAGAGCCTTCAGAATCCAAATCCAACCGTCCTGAGCCTTTGGACCACAAACACGTGGCAGCAGTGGTGCTGTTAGATGGCAGCTGCGCTTCACCCGCTTTTGTTTCTGCTTTCTTTGGAAAAGATATCTCTTTTTGACTGAAATTTAGAACAAAAATGGGATTATGTCCTTCAGTTTGTTGTGCTGGGGGGTGCTGGAGCTTAGAACTGTGACAAGTCCAGAAGTTGAATGTGTCTCACATAGTGGTAATGATGTGATGCATGGCAGCTGTAAAGCGTAGCCTGTCACTGGCTGTGAGGCAGCATCCCCTGGCGCTGCTGTCCGGAGTTGTGGATGCCCCAGGCTGTGGATGGGCCCTGGGCAGCCTGAGCTGGTGGGGGCTGCCAGCCCATGGTAAGGGTGGGGCTGGATGGGCTTTAAGGCCCCTTCCAACCTCAGCCATTGCATGGCTGTGACATGATGCAGAGATGCTGGCGGGGAGCTCGCAGGTGGCTGGCTGCTCTTGGTGCCCATTTGCCTGTCAGGAGCAGGAGCTGCCCAGCTCTCAGTGCTTCAGCCCCATATTCCTCTGAGGCGGAATCCAACTCAGATGTATCTTTGTCTTCTGTGGAGTTCTCGGAGCAGGGGAGCTGGGGCCGGGAGAGCAGCTACAGTAGGGAATGGTGTTCTGTTTGTAACATTGCCTTGTGTTTTCCTTTCCCAGAAGAGAAGCCAAAACCAGACCCAGTATTAAAGCTGTCTTCTTCCGTGCTCCGGGCGGAGTCCGCAGCAGAGAAGCAGGATCCGGCCATGCCGGTGGCTGAGCCCACCCCGCCACACACCCCGCCGGCCCCCGCTGCGGCCCCATCACCACCCCCTGCCCCGCTCACAGCTGCTGCCACCATCGCTCCTGCTAAACCCTCACCCACTGCCGACCTCGAGGAGGGATGTGAAGTCGCTTCCCCCAAGGAGGAGGCGATGCCTCTCCCCAGCGCCGTGCCCTGCCTGGACATGTTGGACCCTGTGCCCACAGAAGAGCCCTGTGGCGAGGCGTGCCAGGAGCCGGGCAGCGCTGCAGCACCCGCCGATGTTCCGGTGACTGTTAGCATGAACACGATTAACGACTTGAACGGAGTGAGTGAGAATGTCGCTGCCGCAGAGAGTGGGGCCGGTGTGGCTGCAGAGGATGCCGTGCCGCTCACTGATGGCCCGCAGGAACCAGGGGCAGCTCCCGGGGACCTGGGCACGGCGCCGCCCCCCAGCACCCCCCATGCAGCCGCGGCCCCATCCCCACTGCCCGCCCCAGCGCCCAGCCCTCCTCCTCCTCCTCCTGCTGCTGCTCTGACCAGTACAGCCCCTTCCCCACCGTCCCCTCTGCCTCCCAGTGCCCCCCCTGCTCAGGGAGATGTGGAGGGAGAGGAGGGCACAAGGACTGCTCCTAGTGAAGAGCTGACAGATACTGAGAAGAAGGAAGAGACGGAGGCAGATGGGCAACTGGAGGAGAGCACAGAGGCTCTGAGCTTGAGCTCTAGCAAGAGTCCTGTCCCAGGTGAGCGCTTGGCAGCACGGGGCGTGCAGCAGAGCCGAAGGGAGGGCTCTTCGGGGCTCTTCTGTCAGGTGTTCCCATTTGTATCTGTCCCTGGGAAGTCTGATTCTGCCTCATGGCCATTGCTTTGATCACAGAATGCTAAGCTTTGTTTGCAGCGACAGAACAACCCTGGGTAATTGTTCATAAAAGAGGTAGCCAGCTTTGCGTGTGCATCCTGGGGTTGGCATCTGTTAGCCAATACGTGGGTTTCCACAACTGAGAAAGGAGCATTTCTCAAGTCCTGTAAAGCGTCAGTGGAACTCTGAGGTTGGTGCTTCAGGGAGGGCGAAACGCTCCCGGGTTGGGGTTTGTACTCTGCCCATCCTGTCAGCAGAACGTTGTTGGTCAGGTGGAAGTGGTAAAGAGAGGAAGATGCTTTTCCACAGCATCTGCTGGAAATCAAGGGCTTGAGCAGCAACTCCGTCTGCTGTAAAATTCAATCACAAAATCAGTTCTGTTTACACTGTTAAATATGCATGTGTGCCTGTGTCAGAATTTAAGCTAGTAACACTGGCAACAAATTACGAGCATGCTGGATTAATGGTTTTGTATCTTAATATACTGCATGGTTTCTTTTACCCTACCAGGCAAAAGGTGATCACTGCAGATCCTAGAAATATCATATGGTATTTTCTTTGAATGAGTTGTCCGGGGAAATTAGAGAGCAGTGGAGCTGTTAACCTGCTTTCAAATGGAAATACAAACCCAGCTCACGAGAATTGGGCTGCTGGAGTGGGAGGTGCTCTACTGGGGGTGCTGCCATGGTCGGCGCGCTGAGGGTTGTGGATCAGGTGATGGTTACCTGTTATGATGCCTCACCAGGACATCACCTCCTGAAACTCTCTGGTTTCTGAGGTTCTCTTTTGCCCTGCACAATCCTCACAGTGCTGGTAATAAACTCCTAGCTGTCAGAAGGGCCATTTGGAGCTCCAGCGAGCAGTTGTGGAACAATTACCTTGTTTTAATGTCACTTGGATGATGATTTTGTTAGTACTGCATTGAAACAAAACCTCTGTGAGGCTGCGGCTGCTCCGCTGCCCTACGTGGTTAACACCATTGTGCAGGAGGGCAGCACGTCGCTCATGTTCTAATGCATGCATGCTTGTCTTGCAGCCTCAACTGCTGTAACTGCACCAAAGACGTGGACAAAACCAAAAGAGCGGACCCAGGGCACCGAGGAAGTGGCAGAGGCAGAGGCAGAGGTGAGGAAGCACAGCTCTCCTATTTCTGTATTCAGTAAAGATGTTGCTGTCTTCAAAGGGTGTTTCAGACACGCTGCTTCCTCCATCTCCCAAGGACCCCAGGCAGACTTTTGGGGGAACATTTACCAAAACTGTGATGTTCCCCAGCATCTCTTAGAGCAGTGGCTTTTGGCTGTCCCTGGGCCTGGAAGCTCCAAGTTTTCTTTGTTCTTGCTTGATTGAACACTCCTAGCATTTGAGAATGTTTAAGGCTGTCCCAAGGGGAAATGGGTTTGAACCCTTTAAAAGTGCACCATTTGGGGGGTCCCAGGGCCACTCTGGTGGCATTTAGGACATTCTTTTGCCGCACAGTGATGTCATTGTGATGTCATGGCCAGAGAATGGAGGAGCTGGGAAGGAAAAAAGCTGACATCTGTGCAAAACCACCTTGCCTGCAGTTAGACAAATTGGGAGTGTCACCTTTGCTGCCGTTCTGGTAGGGATGGTGCAGGGAGAACCTCTTTCTTTTATGTCCTGGGTAAAACTGGTAGTAGAACTTATCAGAGAGGGCGAGGGAACTGTAACCGTTCAGAACATACACTGTACTGGTATGTGTATGAAGAGTGGCACTGGCTGAGCTGCCCCTGCAGGTTCTCTCTGCACATTCTCCTGTCAGTGCTGGAGGAGTCCCATCTTTGCACCCTTGGTATTTTCACCAGTGCTAAAGTAGAACATTGTACCATTTTAACTTGCAGACCCGCAAAAAGCATGAAAGGATGCAGTGCTTGTAGGTTGGGAGGTGAGAGGATCAAGAGCCTCTCCCAAAGCACCCCAGGGTCCTTCTGCCTTTTGTTTAATGGCTGCGGTGTCCATGTGTGAATTCAGAGTAAGGCTGTATTCTCAGAGAGCTCTAAAATTAACAACGAGAGTGTCAGTAAATGATGTGGTCAGTCCGTGTGTTGGTACGGATCCGCACAGCACATGCGGGAAGGGTTAGGGTTAGGATTAGGGTTAGGGTTAGTAGAAGAAGCATGCACATGGCTGGTAGGTTGCGTGGGTGAACGGAGAGCCATCTGCAGGCGTTGGGCTCTGCAAGGGTTCTGACATCACCTCTGTGTTTGTGTCTGCTTCAGCCTAAAGTAGAGGAGGAGCTCTCGAGCGACAAAGTACTTGAATCTGAACAGGATAACATGAGCCATGGGTTTCAGCTGGAGAGAGACCCCTCTGAACTTAAAAAAGTGAAACCTGTGGAAGAGAATGGAGAGCAGGAGGCAGAGCCTGTCCGTAATGGTGCTGAGAGCATGTCGGAGGGAGAGGGGACCGACGCGACCTCGGGCTGCACGGAGGGCTCCGCTGAAGGGCCCCCACTGCAGTACAAGCCAGGTAAGCACGCTCCAGGCTCCTGCAGACTTCCTTGCCTTCTGCTGGGATTCACAAACCAATGGGCTGAGAGAAGCCACACACAAGCAGATACGGTTTTTAAGTAAGTGCTGTGAAAGTTCCAACTGGGTGCTACATGAGCGTGTGTTTGTGTGTATGTAGATTCAGTAGTTACCTGGCCAAACAGATCACTGGAATTGTAAGGAAAAGGAAAGAAGGAACACTTGATCATCAGCCCAGGCTCTGCTGCTGAGCTGTGGGTGTGAAGCTTTTCTGATTAAAATACATAGTGTGGGCTCAGAGGACAGTGGTGAGTGCCTTGTTCCTGGAGGTGGCCAAGGCTGCAGATGGGCCCTGGGCTGCCTGAGCTGGTGGGGCAGCCAGTCCACGACAGGGGTGGGGATGGATCACCTCTGAGGTCCCTTCTAACCCAGAGCCATCCTGTGAGTGTGACACTGTGCTCTTGTTGCTGGTCAGCGCTGGGTGCAGTCTGCGTGGGGGTGTTATTCACTGAGACCACCCGTAGTCCTGACCCTCTGGAGGTTCACCTTATTAAGAGAGACCTTGAGACATCTCACTTTGCAGTTGCTACCAATTTTTAAGCTATTTCTTATTCAAGTGGAGCTTCCTCAAAATAAATTACGTCATTTGCTTAGGAGCCTGGAAATTAAGTGTGTGAAACAAATTAAGGGAAGACCTTGAGAGGAGGTCTGCTTGAGGAGAGAAGAGGCTCCTGCAGGGATCAGGGTGCTGAGAACCCAAAACTAGCGATCAAGGACTGAAATAAAGAAATAAATACTTAACAGCAGATAGGAATGGACAGGTCAAAGCACAGCAACGCTACCTGGCATCCGTGAAGCACAAAGGTGGCATCTCCTGCAGATGTGAAGGGTAAAGTGAGATGACGTGGGCTCCAGTTGGGGTGGGTTATTAGTTCCGTATGGCGCTGGGCTGGCTGTGTGCCCCCGGTTGTTTATGTTCCTTTAACATGACGTATGTGCCTCTCCTCGCTGCCTGGCGGGCTTCAAAATTAAAATTCAAGTCCAACTTCCTACACAGCGTTAGCTGACTCTCCCCTTTGGATTTAACAGAAACGCGTCTTCAAGAGTGGAGGTTTTGCTCCCTGTGAATCTCAGCAGCTTCTCTCATTATAGAGCAGTGGAAGCCCCTGGACCCGGATGGGAAGAAGCAGTACGATCGGGAGTTCCTGCTGGACTTCCAGTTCATGCCTGCCTGCATCCAGAAGCCAGAAGGGCTGCCTCCCATCAGCGATGTGGTTCTCGACAAGGTGAGAGGAGAGCCCATCAAACAGGTGCGTGCAGTCCCTTTGGTTTCGTGGCTTTTCTTAATGAATTCAGATCTCTGATGCATGCTTTGTCCTTCACCTTTTTTTGGCAAAGACTTCTGTCAGGAAGGGGGAATACTTGGCTCGTGTCACATCACGAGATTTGTTGAGTAGTGAATGGGTGCAGACGATTTAAAATCTGAAGCACTGGTATTCTTAATGGTCTGTATCCTGGATTAAGTTATACTGGGTAGTTTTAAAATTGAAAATGCTGTCTTACAGCCATTAAGACCCAAGGATATTAGCAAAGCAAGAGCGAAAGGAGAGCCGTTGTCTTTTAAGAGTTCAATTCCACTGCTAGGGAAGCATAGCCCTGCTTGTGGGCAAGCTGTTGTTTTCCTCTGAAACAATTGTGTTGGTACTTACGAGCAGGTCTAATACACGATGATTAGTACCTTAGCTCTCAGAAAGCTTTGTGATTATAAGCAGCCTTTGTACAGGGGGGGAAAGGTACATCTGTACTAATATGCTTATTGAAGTTCTCGTTATCTGGGAGGGCTGCCAGCAAGACCCTGTTCCCATCTCTGTTAGAGCTGTGTAGTTTGGTGTAAGCGCAGCAGGCTCGTTTTAAGATTCAAGCACAGTTCAGGGTGTAGGTGATTCTCACGTGTAGAAATGTTTCTACTCCGAGTTTCACATCCAAATTGTGACAGACAGCATTGTTCCCAAAATGATTCCATCCACCCACTAGTTTTCTGTGCTGGCTTCTCACTGCTCTGTCTGCTCTTGGGCTGCCTGGGCTTGGCCAGCTGTCTCTTGTGTTAACACCACAGGGATTTGTTTGAGGGAAGGTGGCAGCTCTGGGATCCCGAAACAGCACTGCTGCATTTGCTGTGCACAGAATGGGCCTGTGCTGGCATAGCTTTATCTTCCTTAAATCATGTTCAGCTTTGAAATGTTTCTGAGCACCGCATATTTCCACAGTAGCCACCTGTGGAAGGCATTAAGCGTGCTTTTAGAGTAATGGGAGTGCATAAAACTTGCCTGGGTTGTTAAAAGCATCATTTGGATATTAAATATGAATATTATGGTTTAGCAGTCTGTAGAGCTGCAGTAGCTGCAGCACCCACTGACGAGGCTGTGTTTGTCTGCTCTGCTCTGCAACACAGGTCAACCAGCCCAAATTGCCCCTGAGAACTCTGGACCCTCGGATACTGCCTCGAGGCCCGGACTTCACACCAGCCTTCGCTGATTTTGGGAGGCAGCCGTCCGGTGGAAGAAACGTACCTGGAAGTGTGAGTTTTCCCCAGCTTGCTAATTTAACAACTGGTCTTGGCACTCATGGAGTCCATCCTCACATGTTTGGGCGTTTTCCAGTATTCCAGTGGTTCTGGTTTTGTCTGGCTTGAATGCAAGGGAGATATTTTCTTGTATGTCAGAGTTGAGGAAAATGGGCAAAACACTGTGGATGTTTTTAACTGGTACGTATTGCTCTTAACATGGACTTGGTCTCCTTCCTCTTTTTCTTCTTGAGAGGTGTGGAAGTGTATTTCCATACTGTGGATTTGTCAGTCACATGTGTGCAAGCGCCTGTACCTCATACAGCAATGTTACCGTACTTCGGTCACTTCATTCCTCATTTTTCTGCCCTTTCCTCTGCTTTCCTTTCACATTCTCTTCTTTGCCTTTTGCCTGGCTTTGCCCAAACCTTTCACCCTGCTTCTGAATTCCTCCTTTCTGTCTGTGCTGTTGTTGTTCTCAGGGCTGCAGCTGGGTCGGAGCTGCCTTATGTGCCGTCACTCATCTTCCATCTCTCTCTCTCTCTAAATACATTCAGTTTATCTACCTGGTTGCATCTAATAGCGCATCCATCTCTTACCATTCAAAACCACTGGTTCCAAAGACCTTCACTAAATAACCTTGACTTCTGAATGTGCAGATTTCCAAATTTCGGAGCCGAGCCCGGTGGTCGCACTGCAGACCTTGAGTTGCTGTAATGTTTCTGGTTTGGGAGCAGTCTTTGGCTGGTTCCTCGGTGCTGGGGCACACGTCCTTGTCTTCGAGTAGCTTCGATGTCGTGGTTTGTCTCACAGCACGGCGCAGTCCCGAGGCAGTGCTGCTCTTTGAGGTCGCCATCGCTTGCCATGTTCAGTGATGCCGCAGTGGGCTGCAGGTTGTGCCCGGCGCTGTCCGTCTTTCTGCGTGGCACCTCGGTGACACCGCTGTTGCTCTTTCTCTTTTCACAGGCCTGCAAAGTGCAGAGCGGCCCTGGATTGCCGTCCCTGGCTCGGTGCGGTTCCCCAGCATGCCCTCTCTTGGTCTCGCCTCACCCACCACTGAGGAACCTGCCAATAGGGGTAAGCCTCATCCCCCCTTCTTTCCCCGTCTTTGCACCTTTTTGTAGAGTGGTTTTTTTTTCCCCTTAATGCCCACTGTTGATAATGAACCACCAGCAGAAAGCTTTACAAAAAGGTGCAACATTGTTTTAAAAGAACCAAAAAAAAAAAAAAAAAAAGAAACAAGACTTGCATTGTACCCCTCTAGGCAGTCTTCAGTGGTGGGTGGGACAGCACCAGCTGAGGGCATGCTGGGACGTTGGCCTGAGCGGGATCCACGAGGGGTCTGCACTTTGCAGACCTATGGAAAGGGGGAGAAAAGGTAAGTGCTGCTTGCCCCGTCCATTTGGAGCATCCCGCACATAACATACATCCTACATCCGCGCCTCGAAGGGCAGCGCCTCTCTTTGCATCTTCTTGAGGAGGGCCGGAAGGGGACATTGCTTGACGAGCGGCTGTCCTGCAGTGTTGGTGTGAAGGATGAGCGCTTTTTGGCCCAAGCAGAGGCAGCCATTACCTCGTGGCGCATGGCAAAGCCCGTGTGTACGCTGTCTGCCCGCTTGGCCGTCCCGCCTCTGCAGAGGCCATGCTCATACGCCATCGCAGCCCACCGTCTGCTCCTTGCCCTCGAAATAACATTGAGCAGCTCTGTGCTAACAAGTTTACGGCGCGTGGAAATCTTTTATTTTGCTTCCTTGGCTTTGTCTTTCCTCCCTTCTTTTCCTTTAAATGTTTTGTGTGACTGTTTTCAGACCGTAACAAACATCAGTTCAGACCGGATCAGAAGTGCTGTCACACAGCAATGAAACACTTTTTGCTGTAGGGAAGAAGTAGAGGTAGAGCTGGGTGCCACAGTCCCTCAGTCCCTCGGCTGTGCACATCCCTGCTGGCAGACTGGGCTCCCCATAGGATGCTGCTGCTCCTGGGAAGCTGCATTGCCAGGCTCTGTGCTCCCCTGGAGGGCAGCTGTTCCTGGCTTCCACCTGTCCCTGAGGGAGCAGCAGCTCCATAATTTCTTGGATGCTGTTACACCATTACTGCAGATGGAGAGTAGGAGGTGTGAGGCTTTTGCTCCTCAGCAGGATCTCTGCCCGTGCCTCTGTCTGCTCTCCTTTTTGCCCCTGTTGATCTGGAGGACAGGTAACATAGATTAATTAGCAGTATCTGCTAAGTGCCTTTGGCAGAAAATGTGAGTGCAGCACAAGCTGTAGTGTTACGGAATTGCTGTTTATGGGGACTGGGCTGCAACAGGAGGCCAGGTGTGAGCTCGGTGCCTCTTCCATTTGCTGCTTTGTAAATTTGGAACAAAAAATAGGCAGCTCTTCCTCTTCAAAGTTTGTGTTTCGTATGTTTCATCTCACGCTCAAAGCAGGCCTCTGTTCACTTTTAAAACCTAAACTAACACTCAGCTAGTTTGAACCAAATTTATTTGCACGTATTAAAAAAAAAAAATCTTAAAGCCTTTGTTTTAATAATGCCTGTAGAGGTCTGGTGTCAGAGGCAGACAGATTGGAGAGAGCTGTGAGGACAGCCTGCATCTCCCCCTGCACCACGCTGATGTTCTGCGAGGTGTGCCGTCAGTTTGGATAGATGTGATCAGTGCCTGCGGGGCAGCTGTGTGCTCAGGAGCTGCACCCTGTGTCTTGGTGGTCCCTTGGGTCAGGGGCACCTCAGTGTGAGAGACATGGGACAGCTGCTGCTTGTCTCTCTTTTGGGGCAGAGATTGGCCCAAGCCTTTGTGCTCCTGGGGTGCGTGGCCAGCCTGAGCCTTCTGTGGCCACAGGGGTGTGTAATGAGGTCTGGTGCGTCTGGCTGGCGGCAGCTGCTTGTCTGTTCCTTTTTTTGTCTGGTTTTTCAGTGGGAAGGAAGCTTCCTCGTCCCATGGCTGCACATTCGTGGCATGGTGCTTGTCTGGGCAGTGCCCGTGGCTGCAGATGGCACCAAGCGATGCAGGCACAGAGCTGTGCACCTGCTGAGGATGGGTGGGCATGGAAGGGGCTGCAAGAATGACCCACAGCTGCTTTGTGTCTGACTCCAAGGGGAGCTGCGCTGCGTTGTTGTACTGCTCTATTCTTGGGAGCTTGGTTTCTCGTATGGCTCCGTTCCAATCATGGTGTGCACCCAGGAAGCTTTGCATGGAGCCCCATGTCCGTGGGGTGCAATGGGACCTGGCTGCGTGTGCAGCCCTCTTCCATCCGTGCCTACAGAGCGTGTTGTGGCATAAGGCCGTTGCCTTCTGACAACATCCCAACCTCGCTGAGCTGCGCGGTTCAATCACAGATAGAAGTTAACAGAGGGTGGGTTTCTTGTTTTCAGTTGTGCAAAAGTGAGTTTGGGGCCATTATGTGGCATGTGAGGCAACATCTGAGGTCACTTCCCATGTGCATTCAGTGCAGCTGTTAGAATAATGGAGATGGTTGGGCCTCTGCAGCGCTGGCTCTGTAGCTTTGCTGAACAAAGACGTGCTTTAATGGTTTGCACAGAGCTTCCTGCTGGCCAATGAAGAGATTAGTTACTTCTGTTGAAAAGAACAGGTTTTGATAATGGAATTTTTCTGCGCTAATTTTTACATCAAGTTAAGAGGTTTCTAATAAAAGAGTTCGGAAATGAGAGCACCACAGGGAAAAAACAACCTCAGTGTGATGTGTTTAGTCCTTAGCAGTTCCCAGATGATGGGTGGGGAGTTTGTGGGCACAGCTGGTGGGAATCTTCCCCACTGCTGGTGGCTCTCACACTGATGTGGGGATGGACAGTGCGTGTCTCTTTCTCCTGTGAAGCTGCAGAGCTCAATCCATAGCTGTTAGGATTCATGTTTCTGCAGTGCAGGAGCAACACCGGTGCTCTGTTCATTGCGTTTTATATAATTCCTGTCCTAAAATGGCTCTCTTGCCTCTTACTGAAGCTCCAGTAAGACTGAGTGTTTTGGCAGAGCTGCTGATTAGTCACTGCCTAATTGCTTGAAATGACACGTTTGAAACGCACCGGTAAGGACGTACCTAATCCTTCAGTACCTGTTTGCAGCGATACCTCGGTGACGCAGTTCCTGGTTTCCATGAGGCCGGGTTCAGTCCCACAGTGCTTCTGTAGCATCTGGGCACGGCAGAGGTGCTGAGCGCGGCCCCGTAGGCAGCAGTCGGCCCCATCTGTTTTGGGAAGGGCTGCTGAGAGAAGTGTGCTCAGTGCACACGCGGTCCCTGCAAGCAGCTGCAGCGCTGCGTGGTGCGGAGGGAGCCCTGAGCATCCCAGGACGTGCTGGTGACTGACCTGCTGCCTTCAGCGCCCGCTGTCACGTGCCCTGGAGTGCTCTCAAGGCCTGTGTTTAAAAGGGGATATAACAAGGAATGTTTTTGTCCTAGTTGTTGAATGTTGGACCGAGGAGATCTCAGCCGGGCCAGAGGAGGGAGCCCAGGAAGATTATCACGGTGTGTGTGAAGGAGGATGTCCACCTGAAGAAGGCAGAGAACGCCTGGAAGCCGAGCCTGAAACGGGAGAACCAAACTGAGGACCCCGAAAATGTCAAAACCCAGGTGAGAGAGTAGCCAGCACTGCTCCACGCATGGCTGTCCATAACCAAGGAGAGGGGTTAGTTTGCCTTGGCTGTTGTGTAAGGGCAATGAATTCCACTCTGAATTGCAGCTTTCCTCTGCCTTTATCTTTTCTTTTCATGTGTTTATTCTTGACTTAGAGTTTAAATGGCAGTCCTGTACATGGAGAGTTTAAATGGCGAACACCAGACAACCTACTACCTCTCATCCAGGCTTGTTTTTCTAATGCTGTTGAATGTTTCTGACTCCATTCTACAGCAAACAACCTTAAGCCTTCAGCACAGAACTTGCTTTTCATCCCCTTTAAGACTGCATTTCTGTACTGAGCATCAGCCACACTCAGGTTCCTCTGTGGGAGTTCCCCAGCTCGTGCTGCCCAGCGCAGTCGTGCTTTCTCTGAAGCTTTCTCTGTGTCCTTCTCCCCCTCCTTCCCTTCATGGGGCAGCCACTGTAGGTGAGGTATTTGCCTGGTGGTAAAGCTTCTAATTCCTCGGATAAGTGGAGATAGTCCTGGAGGATACTGGGATTCTGTCCTCAGGGCTAACAGGAGCTTTGTTGACCTAATTATCATCAGGATAGTTTTTTCCTTAACGCCTTAAATACGGAAAAAGTTGATTGCCTCTGGCTGAGGGAGGAGATACCCGCTCCCTGTTAATTCATGTTTTGTAGCTGAATTGATAACTAAGAAGAATATTTCAGTTGGGTGACAGCAGGGCTTTGTGCCTCGGTTGTGCTTGAAAAGAAAGTGCTTGGATGTTCCCAGAACCCGGTGCTGCGGTCCTGAGCTGTGGCAGTCCATGTGGCAGCTGTGGCAGCTAGCTCGGGGCTGGAGCTGAAATGCACACAAATGAGTGTTTGCATGTACCTCAACGTTGCAAAAGTTCCTACAGCACCTCTTCTCTATTCTCCTCAAAAATGCATCCTAGCTCATTCCCGAAAGCCACCGTGTGCCTGTTCGGTTGGTGCTGCTCTTCAAGGCTTGTCTGTTGTTTAGGAGCTGTTCCGCAAGGTACGAAGCATCTTGAACAAGCTGACTCCCCAGATGTTCAATCAGCTTATGAAGCAAGTCACAGACCTGACGGTAGATACTGAAGAGAGGCTAAAAGGAGTCATCGACCTGGTCTTTGAGAAGGCTATTGATGAGCCAAGCTTCTCAGTGGCGTACGCAAACATGTGCAGGTGTCTCGTGACGGTAAGAGCTGCCCAAGGCCAATGGGAATCATTCCTTGGGGTGAGCGCTCTGCACTTTATCCCCACGCACCGATAGGCAGTCATATAAGCATGGCAAGAGCAGCACTGAATGTTAAATTTCTGAACTTAAAGAATTTACACTGCGGATTTCTTCCTCTATGTTCATTAGCCATGGCAAGCTTTGCTTGGAGTGACACACTGCTTGGAGTGGAGGACACCGAGCACTTTGCTGTGCCTGGCTGTGAGATGCTATGAATCACATTTAGAAAGTCTGTTTTCTCCCTGTCATTTGGAAGGGGAGCCCAAGGTGCAGAGCTGGGCTAGCTTTCAGACGCTGACTTTGGGACAAAGCAGCCCGTCCTCCCCCAGCAATGATTTCCATGGCATGACGTGAAGGAGCGTGGCCCCAGGGTCTTTGATGTGCAATAGCAGTGTTTTCAAGCAGTGAGACTTTTTAAAGGGTTTAGTGAATGGAAGTGTAATCTGTCTCTGGGCAGAGGTGGTGCCAGCCAAATTTTGAGTGTGACTTTCTATATGGAAATCATGCTGGAAATCATGGTGTGGTGCTTAACTTTGCACGGTCGCGGCCGTGCAAAGTCGCACTGCTGAACACTGAGTACGTAATAAAGTGTAATGGGTGGCTTACAGCAAATCTTGCTTGTGTGTGGACTTTCTCTGTACTTGTGCTGAAGTTTTGCTTCCTCTTACTGCAGCTGAAAGTGCCCATGGCAGACAAACCTGGGAGCACAGTAAACTTCCGCAAGTTGCTGTTAAATCGCTGCCAGAAGGAATTTGAAAAGGACAAAGCTGACGACGATGTCTTTGAAAAGAAGCAGAAAGAACTTGAAGCTGCTACCACTGTAAGTGGAATATTTCCCCACAGACACTCGAGAGCCCTCAGAAAAGGATCTCTTTTGAAGGCTGCAGCCAATGTGGGGGAAATATCAGAGTACTTTCATTCTGTCACTGTGGCTGAATGTAATAAATATTTGCCTTGATGGGTGTTCAGAGCAGTCGCTTTTTGTCTCTTAGGAGAAAAAGAGTAAACAGGAGCAACAGCAACTGTGATTGTAAAACTGGCTCTTTGGAAGAGTACTGTGCTCTTTGAACATGCTTTTTAGAGCTGTTTTTTTTGCTTTACAGACAGAGGAGAAGACACGGCTCCATGATGAGCTGGAAGAGGCCAAGGACAAAGCCCGGCGGAGATCCATTGGGAATATAAAATTCATTGGTGAGCTTTTCAAACTGAAAATGCTGACGGAGGCGATCATGCATGACTGCGTGGTAAAGCTGCTAAAGAACCACGATGAGGAGTCCCTCGAGTGCCTTTGTCGTCTGCTGACTACCATTGGCAAGGACCTGGACTTTGAGAAAGCAAAGGTAGGGCAGGGCCAGGAGCAAGAGATGAGGCTGTGTGGGCAGGGGTGGAAAAACGGCTGTAGGGTTTTTTTTGTTTGAGGATCTTTTTTTCCTCTGGATTTTTTTTGTACGGCACGAGGAAATCATCTACTCTTCTGTGCACATTTCGTCACCGCCTGGCCTTGCTCCTGCCTCCTACCCCTGGCTCATAGATTCTGTGCCGTTTGCAAAGCTGGTTTCAGTTGCAACTTGTTCCCAAGCGTTTAATCCAAGTTCACATTCTTAAAGTGCTCAACGTATGCTGTGGGTTCCTAAAACATTATGTTGTTTCTAAAAGGCGAAACCGATTTCTTTTCCATGGAGGGTTTGTAGAAATCTACCATTAAATGTATTGTTTTGGGTTACATTTAAAAAAAAAAAACCCTCGTGAGCTGCCCAAACCTGAAACTTGGCGGGTGCATTCATTCTGTGTCATCATCTCCAGCTGTGCTGGAATAAAGCAGCTGTTTTGCAACTCTGCTGCTCCAGTGTCCTCCTGCTGACTTTCCAATAAATGTATATCTAGCAGAGAGCATCGTGCACTCCATGGGCTGCTATTGGCGCAGGCAGGCTGCTTCTCCTTTGCAAAAGCTTGGGATGAAAAAGCACTGAAGGCTTTTGCCAGAAATCAGTCAGACTCAGCCCTGGAAATGAACCGAGCTAATTGCTTTCAGCTGCTCTGCAGAGGGAGGAGTGCTCTTACAGTGCCGGATTGCAGGGATCACAGCAAGTCAGTCCTGATCCACACAGGGACTCCTTGGAGAAGCTGTTTCCCAAACTGCTGTGTGGGGCATTACCTGAAGCAGTGTAGTTTGCTGCTCATCCCCCAGACTGAATACCTTGCATCAGGAAATAGCAGCGTGTGCACTGTTGGTGCAGGTTTGAAAGTGCCAGAAAGAGGGATTCAAATTTCTCCACGTGCTTTGGGAAGAAAACAGGGTCTGACTTCTGAGCAGTATCTGAGGTCATGCTGCATGAATCCTGGACGCTGCTTCAGCCTTTGTTAGCATGGAAATGGCGTAACAGCGGCCTTGGTGTGCAGCTGGGGCTGCAGCCCCATGTCCTGTCCTTGTGGTTGTTCTTGCTATCAGGACTGAACGAGAATCCCTCATTTCACAGAGCAGATGCTGTGTTACGCGTTGCTATTGAAGCTGAAGTGGCAGTGAGTTATAATTAAAGGTTCTGAGACAAGTCCACTTCAGATATTTTTCCTGTCATTCATGTCTTTGGAAACCTTTGCTCAAATGGCTGAAACTTTCCAGAGCAAGGTTGGAACCAAATTTTAGTAGAGTTTTTCCTGTTTGTGTAGGTGTAAGGAAAAGGACTCAGCAGGTTTTTGATGAGGGGAAGGGGAAACATTTTATAAAACTGCCTTTACACGTTTTAAAACAACTGCAGCTACCATAGAGGAACAGAAGGCTTTGTGGAGCCTGGCAGGCCAAATCCAGACCTAGCAAAGGCTTTGTGACGCCGCTTTGTCTTAGTGAAGATTTGGCTTCTTCACTTTGTGACTTTGTGGAAGAAAAGCCATAAGATGGCATGTAACACTTGTGGGATTCTGAACTACAGCTCTGCCTGTGAAACAGCTTCATGCTGTGCGTCTGCTCTCTCTTTGCCTGTTGACCCCAACTGGGACGGGTTGGGGAGGTGTAAAGCAACAGAACAGTGCAGGGGTTTTGTGTTGAACACACCCCGAGGAGCAGGCCGGGTCCCAGCTGTGCTGCTGGCACAGAGGTGCTGCAATCCAAACCCGCTGCGTCCCAACAGAGGGGGTGTTTTTTATTTTCTTCCAACGTACACTGATGACGCTTCTCTTGTGTAGCCTCGCATGGACCAGTATTTTAATCAGATGGAGAAGATTGTGAAAGAGAGGAAAACGTCTTCAAGGATTCGGTTCATGCTGCAGGATGTGATAGACCTAAGGCTGGTAGGTACCAACCCAACAAGTAACAGAGCACGTTCTCTTGCTGGAACTGCCCTCACATGAGATCAGGCAATACAGTATTTACAGGGTGAGATCTGTACCCTTTGTCATTCAAGAGTTTGGCTGTTCAGTAAGGATTGTCTTTTTTGTCTTAGTAAAGGGCGAGGCTGGCAGACAGGTGTAATACTTTACTAATGCTGGCTGTTCTGGTTCAGCTAACTAAGCTGCAGAAATGACAAACTGGAGACCATTTGGTGCAGGCGTGGAGCAAACGGGGATCTGCCCGTGTTGTAATCAAGCAAGGGTTTTGAACAGAGCCTAAGTGTTATACCTGGGCTCTCAGTGAAGAGGGCTTCTCAGCATAGGGTTCCCTATAGCAGGTTGCTCAGGAGGGCTTCTGGGTGAGTCTTGAATATCTCCAGAGAAAGAGACTCCACCACCTCTCCAGGCAGCCGGTTCCAAGGCTCTGTCACTTCTGTATTTTCAGATGTTCATATTTTTTCCTCAGCCTTGAAGGAAGAACTCCAATGAACGGTGCCAGTAGTAAGCAGGGAGAGAACCACAGCACCCTCCCTCTAGCCCGTCTCTTTCCTCTTAACCCAGAAAGACTGGAAATCTGGAAATGTGCAAGTTGCTAGGGGTTTAAAATGTCTGGAATTCAGTCGTGCCTCCTCACAGTTAGGTCTTCACTGCAGCCTTCAATCCAATAGACACGCTACAGCCAATGTGACGGAGTGTACAGCTCTGACCCTGGTGCTGGGATAACCATGTCAGCAGCATGAGCCAACTCCGCAGAACTTCCCACAGTCCCTTGGAGTGCAGCCTCACTAACACGTCACAAGGTTTAGGGAGGTTTAGGCCTCATTCAGTGTGCTCAAAATAAGCCGTTTACGATGCTTCACTCCCAGAAATGTCACAAGCACGTTTGTTTCTCTCTCAGTGCAACTGGGTTTCACGGAGAGCAGACCAAGGCCCAAAGACTATTGAGCAGATTCATAAAGAAGCCAAGATAGAAGAGCAGGAAGAACAGAGGAAGGTCCAACAACTCATGACCAAAGAGAAGAGGAGACCAGGTAAAATAAATGTCAGGTTTTTCACTTCACTCATTTCACATCCAGTGACCACAGCCAGAATCCTATAGAAAATAAATAAGTCCTTTTTTTTTTTTCCAAAATGCAGTGAGCAAAGGGATTTGGGGCCGTATCATAGCTGAGGTTGGAAGAGGAACAGATGCACCATGGATTGGGTGTGTTTTGGACAACTCCCTTGGTTAAAAAAAAAAAAAAAAAAGCATCACAGGCTAGTAGTGCTTGGGTTTCATGTTCATGCAAGCCATGCCAGAAGTCTGTTCTAACAAGTTCCTATCCGGGAGCCAGATTTGCCATCCATTTCTGTGTACAGCAGCATTTAATTTCAAGAGAATAGCATCTGATTTCAAGAGTAACCATGTTGTCTTTAGCACTTAAAGTTGTGAGGTGTTAACTCTGCATGAGAAAGTGTTTTAGCATCACCTTAGATTGCTACCAGCTCTTGGAGTTGACACTGCCTGAAGATGAATGTAAAGTGACTGATGCTTTTAAAGGCGTAGGACTAAAGCAGGCAAACCTTCTTGGTTTCTGAGGCGTTGTGGTCCCTTCTGTGAAAACAGAGAATAAAGAAAATACGCACAGACTTTGTTTCTGCTAGCCTGAAATTGTTGTCAGTAGAAGATAGGGAACTGCTTGGATAGTTCTGTGCCTCGACTGTCTCTGGCACTGTTGAAATCTGTGCAGTGAGTGCAGGCTTTGGTTAGCCAAGGCATGTCTTCTGCTCCTTTGTTGAGCTTGTTAACACACAGTATGTGCAGCCATACTGAAGCAGCATGAGTGTGGACTGAGAAATTGTTCTGTAAACAGGAACCTGCCTTGAAAAATACTACTTTTTTTTTTTAATGTTCTGACTGTTTTTTAACAATAGCAAGGCAGACTTAGATATGTCATGTTAATCCAAAGAAATGTTCTGAAGGAGGTGATTTAGAATCATAGAATCACTCAGGTTGGAAAAGACCTTAAAGATCATTGAGTCCAACCACAACCCAACCATACTACCATAACTAATAACCCTCTGCTAAATCGTGTCCCTGAGCACCGCATCCAAATGGTTGTTAAACACATCCAGGGATGGTGACTCAACCACCTCCCCGGGAAGCCCATTCCAGTGCTTAACAACCCTTTCTGTAAAGAAGGACCCAACACTTGGTCCTATTGAAACTCATACAGTTAACCTTGGCCCATCGATCCAGTCTATTCAGGTCCCTCTGTAGTGCCCTTCTCCCCTCAGGCAGATCAATGATCCCTCCCAACTTGGTGTTGTCTGCACAGAACTGTGGTCAGACTCAGCAAAAACGTGCCATCTTCTTTTCTTCCTCGTTATGAACTGGGAGATGATCACCCACAGTCTCCCAGGGCACCATGGGGCTGGCAGAGAGGAGCTGAAGGCAGTGTGTTTGTTGCCTGCAGGTGTCCAGCGGGTTGATGAAGGTGGATGGAACACTGTGCAGGGGACAAAGAACAGCAGAGTGCTGGACCCTACCAAGTTTCTTAAAATCACCAAGGTAGGTGCCAGCACAGGACTCATTCAGAGCAACAAGGTGCTAAGTCTTACCTGGTTGCATTTGTCTGTCTCACCAAGGAGAATTCTGACATAAATGGGTGTTTCCCAGATGTTCCTGTATTAGTGGCTCTGTGCCTGAGTTTTCCCTCAGTGTCCAGATGCTCAGAGAACAGTAAAGCAGAACCTGGACAGACTATAGCCCTTCTGCAGATCAAGCTCAGTTTGTTTCTTGTGAAAGTCATAAAACAGTCTTCAAAACTTAATTTAGAAGAGCAATTCAGCCTGCTTTTATCTGGGCTTACAGCTCTCCTGGGAAAAGTCCTTCTGCTCTGTTTAATGCAAGTGCAATACAAATAGACCGAGGTCCCCAACTGCTGCACTGTTAGAAGGTGAGAAGAGTTCGCACAAAGAGATCTTCAGGATCATGACCTCTTCATCAATAAATTCACCTACTGAGCACTGTAAAATCAGTGTTCTCTTCTTGTCAGACACTGCTGTTCCCTCCAAATTCTGCAGCGTATTGTTGTTTTTAGCCCTTTGAATCCTACTACTGTGCGGATTCACCCCAAGGATGTTCCTGGTGTGTGGAGTGGACTGTACAGCTGTTTTAATCATCATAACAAACTGAACATCTTCCAAGTACTGATATGTGGTACTTTTTCCTCCTTATGGAACTTCGTAATTTCTAAAGAGATAAAGATCATGGTCATTATGAGAGTCTTTCACTGACACTTGGGAAGAGGCTGTTTGTAATGACCTTTGTTGGTTGCGTCCTCTGTTCTTGACTAGAGATCAGTCTTCCAAAAATGCATTTAAGCGTGTTTCAGTATTCAAAAGGTGGACACTTTCATAAAGTAAATACTCCATCTATAAACAAGAAGCAAAATGTTCCCCTGTAACCATATATCCTGATGTGTTTTACAGCCCACAATAGATGAGAAGATTCAGCTTGTGCCTAAAGCCCAGTTGGGCAGCTGGGGAAAAGGCAGCAGTGGTGGAGCAAAGGCAAGCGAGATGGGTAAGTAGGGACACATCCTCACCCTCTGCCTTTCTACCAGCTGTCAGAGAACACCTTCAGAATGTCTTAGAATCTAAATATGGTAGAATCACCAAGGTTGGAAAAGACCTCTAAGACCATACAATCCAACCATTCACCTAGCACCAATATTTTCCCACTAAACCACGTCCCTCAGTACAACATCTAGACGTTTCTTGAACACTTCTGGGGACAATGATTCAATTGCATCCCTGGGCAGCCCGTCCCAGCCCCTGACCACTCTTTCAGAGAAGTTGTTTTTCCTAACATCCAACCTGAACCTCCGCTGGTGCAACTTGAGGCCATTGCCTCCTGTTCTATCACTAGTTAGGTGCAGCAGAGGCCGACCCCACCTCTCTACATCTCCAGAAAGGAGGCTGTGGTGAGTGGTGAGGTCTCCCCTGAGCCTCCTCCAGACTTACGCATCTCAGCTCCCTCAGCCACTCTCTTTAGGACTATGCACCAGACCCCTCACAGCTCCATTCCCCCAGCTCCAATACCGACCTGTGCCCAGCCATCAGCTGGATGTAACTATTCATTGCCACTCTGTGGGCCTGGCCCTCAGCCAGCTCTTTACCTGGCAGAGAGTGTACCTGTCCCAGCCATGGGCTGCAGCTTCCCCAGGAGAATGCTGTAGTCTAGGTAGACTACGTCAGCAGCCCTTCTCTCATCTACCAGGCGGGTCACTCCACCATAGAAGGTTGGTCGGGCAGGATCTGCCTTTCATGAACCCATGCTGTGTAGCCCCAGTCCCCCGCTGTCCCATGCGTGCTGTGTGATCTCCCTCAAGATAACTGCCCATTTAGCTCTGAAGAGGAAATTGTGCTGCACTTGGGTCTGATGTTGAGTGGTGCAAGAGAGATGTTCACAGGGGCTCTGAGTTGAGCACAGCTCAGGGTGTCTGTGCCGATCCTGTCACAACAGGAGTTTCTTACAGCCTCTCCTCTGTGCAGCTTCAAGCAGCAGAGGGACTGGTGACAGTGGGTTAGCACCTCTGCCGCTCCGCGTGCGCACTGCTGCTTGTGACAAATAGCACAGTCTCATTGTTTCTTGCCCTGAGAGAAGAATCCCTCCTTTCGTTTTTATTTATTTATGTGTTTCTTTAGGGTGGGAGTGTTGTTTTGGGGTGTTTTATAAGCAATCAGATGGAGAAGACTCCACCAGCACTAATTAGCACTAAGCAGGTGCGTCCCCCTGCTTTGCCTCCAAAGGCAAAGGATAAGTGGAGCAGGAGCTGCCCTTTCCCACTGGTTCCCTCCCCATCTCTCTGAAAACAGGCTGCTTAAATGCCTTTGTGATGCTGAGGTGTCGGCAGCTACTGACCTTGCCTTTCCTCTTCTCTGTGTTGTCTTTGTGGTCTCCCAGACTCCTTACGACCAAGTGCCACTAGTTTGAACAGATTTTCCGCACTGCAGCCTCCAGTCTCATCTGTATCTGCCTCATCTGCATCCTCAGAACTAGATTCTCGCAGGGCCTTAACGAGGTAAGGTTTGCTCTGCCAATGAGGTTTCCCTTATGCTTGCCCTTCTCGTTCACTGCTCTAGTTTCTGGAAGCACACAGAACAATGAGAGTTTCACGAAGCTTCCAGGAATGGTGGGGTCATTTTTCCCCATGTGTACTTTGAGCTAACTTAAAATTCATTCATCTTTCATAGTATTATACGAGAGGCAAGTGGTATTAAATTTTAAAGAAGTTATGAATGTTTTAGCTTCCACGTTGCAGTCACCCTTTCTAAAGGACACGTGTGTCAGCGGTTCGTAACGCAGTCAGAAATGTTCAGATAAAGCGTTTGCAATAAACAGGTACAGAAGTTGAACTCAGTGGTCATGTGTTCAGCCAGGTCACTGGATTTGTTGATCCAACAAACATGCTTAAAGCCTTACACAGATGTAGCAAGGCTCTCAGAGCTCTCTGGCTGTCCCTAGTCCCTTCCCACCAGCTGTGACCGAGCCTGCCCATGCCCCTGCTTCATGCATACACGAGGCCGTGCAGTTCTCATGCACCTGATTTCACTGGGACTGCAGCCACTCCAGCCTGTATCATGGAACATGAATTAATCCTTAATAATGTATTACCTTGGGACATACTTTATAAATGTGCAGTTCATTTGAAGTGTCATTAGCTCTTCCTTGCAGTACACACCAGCCAGTATGCTGTTGCATTGATTTCTTGGTTGCATTCCCTCCTCCTTCACATACAGCTCTCATTACCTGGAGGCTGTTCCGTTTTGGCTCTGTTTGAGGCCGTTTTTCAGTAAATGAGTAAAAATACACCACCACTTTACAGTGAGACAGTGCCTTTACATCACAGACTTCACCACTGCACATTTAAAATGGGTGCTGTAATGACTTCAGTGCTTTTCCATGGGTTCTCTGGCTCTGCCTGCCCTCCGTGTGCGCTGGGTGTGTTCATGCATCTCTGAGACTTGTGGTTATAATCAGTGGAGCTACAGCTGTGAAAAGTTGAGACAGCAGTCCTGTTGGATTGAGGATCTATCATTACCAGGACCGCGAGCTGGGGTTACTCATGCTGTGACCTTCAAGTGCATGTGTTTTTGTTCTGCAGTCGTGGGAGCACGGGCAGGGAGAAGAATGATAAACCTCTCCCACCTTCCCTGTCCCGCCCCAACACCTTCCTCCGGGGCAGCAGCAGTAAGGAGCTGCTGCTCGACAATCAGGCGCAGGAGGAGCAGCGGAGAGAGATGCTGGAAACGGTGAAGCAGCTAACAGGTGGCATGGAGATGGACAGGAACAGCACAGAGGCAGAGAGGAGCAAAGCCAAGGAGTCTGGTAAGCGGCTCTCCCATACTCAGGGGATCTTGCTGAATGCATGGAAAGGTTCATGGGAGAGTTTGTAAGTAGAAGTGACAGGTGTCTGTGCTGTGGTGTGAATATTTGGCCCACAATGACATGCTGTTGAGCTGTGATAGCTGAGAACCTCCCAGAGGTTTGTAACACAACTGATGCATACAAGTTTTAGTGTCGTCTTCTGCCACCAGCTCCTCTTTGGGTTTCCTTGGAGCTGAAGGCTGCAGGGAGCAGTAGAGCACCGGCACATGGTGTTGTCCTTCCTGCTGGTACCCTGTTGCTGCTACCATCTGTTTCTGGGATACAGGTCCCCAAAATCGGTGTTAAGGAGCATCTTTTCAGTGTATCTTGTCTCCTGTGATTAGTCGCAGAGGCAAGGCTTGAGCAGAATCAGCATACGCTGTGTTGTGTGCTTGGAGGGGCCTCCTTGATTACTTATGGGAGATTTGCCTATCACAGAATCACAGAATGGTCTGGGTTGGAAGGGACCTCAAGGATCATGAATCTTCAACCCCCCCTGCCACAGGCAGGGCCACCGACTTCCACGTTTAATACCAGCCCAGGCTGCCCACAGCCCCATCCAGCCTGGCCTTGCACACCTCCAGGGATGGACGGGGCATCCACAGCCTCCCTGGGCAGCTGTTCCAGCACCTCGCCACTCTCAGAGTGAAGAACTTCCCCCTGGCATCCAACCTCAATCTGCCCTCCTTCAACTTCAGACAATTTCCTCATATCCTGCCGTTATCTCCCCTTTCAAAGAGTTGACTCCCCTCCTTGTTTATAGGCTCCCTTTAGGTCCTGGAAGGCTGCAATGAGGTCACCCCGCAGCCTTCTCTTCTCCAGGCTGAACAAACCCAGCTCCTTCAGCCTATCTTCATAGGGGAGGTGCTGCAGCCCCCCGATCATCTTTGTGGCCCTCCTCTGGACCCTCTCCAACAGCTTTCTGTCTTTCTTGTACTGGGGGCTTCAGACCTGGACACAGTACTCCAGATGGGGCCTCATGAGGGCAGAGTAGAGAGGGATGCCTTTGAATTTGTTGGTTGTTCATCCCCAGCTGATTACAGAGTTGGCACAACCAGAGGATAAAACCAAGCACAGGTCCAGCCCATAGGCTTTCCCTAGGGTGTAGGCTCCTCTCCAGGCTTGAGCAGAGGAGGGAACTGCTTGTTCCCAAGGCAGAAATCCCCAAGTGGAGCTTTTAGATCTGTTTGTTGCCAGCCCTGGTTCCTTGCAGGACCCAATGCAGCATGGTGCTAGCACCCACTGGGGTGACCTGTCACCTTGTCAGAGCTGCAGCTCCCACTTTTTGATTCTGATTTGCTAGCGAGGATGTACTGAGGACATTTCAGACAACATTCCCAGTGGACACAGCTTTTGCAATAAGTACCAGGTTTTGCTTCTTGCATGCAAAGCATCCATAAACTGCTATTGCAGTAGGAATTGTGAGGAGGAGTACTTGACCCCCACAGCACAGCACACACTAACTGCTCTGGAAGGTTTGGGGGTTTGGGAATGTTACTCACAGCATGTTTTAAAGGTACGGCATACCTAATACTACCTAATCTTACCTAATACCTAATCTATGCAGATAGCGTGCTTTGAAGGTGTTGCATCCCGTGTCACTACATAGTTTCTGCAGTAAGGTTGATTTACAGAGTTACTGGGTATTTGTAGAGGGGAGAACATAACCAAGGAAGAAGTGATGTGTGCCTGATGGCAAACCTGAAGGCTGAAGCACACCCTGCACAGCCCTCACATTCCTGCTTGTAAATCATCTTTGTTTTGGTTATCACAGTAAAGCTTGCTGTGTACTGTGGCTGCCCAGCCAGCAGGGTTAGCTCTGTGACTTCTGTTTTCAAACTGTCATCTTTGGAAACAGTTCTGATTTTCCTTTCCCAAATGCTGTTTTTCTGCTTCCACCAGCCAAGCCAGAGGCTCCTCCAGCTCCAGTTCAAGAGAAGCCTTTGCTATCAGAAGAGGAAATTGAGAGAAAATGCAAATCTATCATTGACGAGTTCTTGCATATTAATGATTTTAAGGTGAGCAATGTGAGATCCTTGCTTAGCAGAAGGGTCTGCAGCTGTGGGGCCTCTGCAGAAACAATGGTACTCAGCTCTCCCAGGGGTCACAGCAGCAGTGGGACCTGGTGACATTTGGGTGGCAGCAGCTCCATGGGTGTTTCCTGCCTTACCAGTAGCAGGGAAAATGGGCCAGTTTGTGTGTTGTGAGCAGCAAGATGCATGTATATCTGTCACGAATCACTGAGCAGCTCCATATTAACAGCAGTTTTGGAAGCAGAAGAGCTAGTGGGAAAACAAACTGAGGTTTTCATTTAGTTATCAAAGCATGTGCTGTTCTGATCTGGAGGCAGATAAAGCAATACTAAATATTGAACAAACCACTCCAGAGTATTTTTAATAAACGCCGAAGATTACTGAGTAGCTGTCATCACTTCCTAGTTAAAAGTTGCAATTTTGTTTCCCATGCAAATAGATTTTTAGCCTGTCCAGGGAGTTTGCAGGAAGGGGTACATTCACTGCAGAGCTGATTGGTTTGATCTTCTGCTGAAATAAAATTTGAAAACGTGCAAAGTTTGCAATGACAGTGCTAGGGGCATTCCGAGCTTGGCACCCTTAAAACAGAATTGCTGTTTGCATTTCTTAGTGTTTCTAATTAAAATCAGGAAGGGGAATATCCTTACAATTTGTTTGGGGTCCACACGTGTACATCTGGTTCCAAAGTACATCAGATTGAGGCAGCTCATTTGCAGTAAGGGGTTACGTGGTAACTTTGGATTCTCAGCGCCCTTCAAATGTGGTGACAAAGGTTCTGACAGATGCAGCTTTGTGTCACATTAATAGGCGAGCTCTCGTGCTAATGGAGCACTTGGCTAAGGAGTAGAGCTATGGCAGTCTATATTAAAGACTGTTTTATTTGCATAGGTTGCAAAATGTACATGCCAGAGAGTGGAAGCTTTATACAGAAGAAATTTCCCCCTTAACATTACCCATGTTTTCTGCTTTTTTGTACAGCGTGTTGTTCTAACGTAGGCATTTCTGCTCAGCCAGCCCAGTTAGTAGTGAAGCCAACCTGGTGTCCTCTTTTGGACTTGGCTTGATATGTTACGGAACAGTAGGGATTTTGGTGACATCCAGAAGACAACTTCTGTCCCTACACTTAGCTGCCAAGCAGTGCCCTGGAGTATGAGTGTGTATTTTAAAAGTTCTGTTGCTCGCGTGGTGTCGTTTTGATCTTTTTTTTGATTCCTGATTGTCATTTCAGCGGCGATTTGTGATGAGGTTCCACAGCCCGGTTTGGCTTCACTGTATGTTTATTTCGGAAGTAGAACCGAAAGGCAGTGATCTCCTGAGCTGCCATTAGAACAACCCCCATGCCACGTGCCAGCTGCTGAGCAGCACACCCTGAACTGGCGGCAGACGTCATCCTGCGGTGCTTTTTGTTTCGCTTTGCTATCTTTTGATGTTCGCAGTTCAGGCAGATGACGCTGCGTGTTGTTCAAAACAGGAGGCGATGCAGTGCGTGGAGGAGCTGAGCGCCCAGAGCCTGCTGCCTGTGTTTGTGCGAGTGGGAGTGGAGTCGACGCTGGAGAGGAGTCAGATCACCAGGGATCACATGGGCCAGTTATTACATCAGTTGGTGCAGTCCGGAAAGCTGAGCAAGCAGGATTTCTTCAAGGGGTTTGTATTCTGCACATAGAAACCGATGCTTTTCTTGAGTGTTCAGTGCAGCTGAGCGCTATTTGTGTTGGAGAGGAATGATTTCTCACCTCGCGTTGGCATCCCACCCTCACCACACATCCTTTTGGGATGCATTTCCATTTCCACCTGGGTGCGCTTCCGAGTAATACAAGCATTTTAGTGCGTTTTTAATTATTTCAAATGCTTTAATGGATGTAAATATTTTTGTATCTATATATTTATTTTTAATACGTAGATGTACATTTAAATGTGCACGTTGAGATTTCTGCTTTGCAGTGCATTTGTCAGTGTTTGCCTTTTGACAAGCCATTTAATGTGATTAAAAGGGGAGGAGGAAGATAAAAATCTTGATGTGACATCGGTGCCTGGAAGCTCTGTAATCCAAAGTGCTGTGCACAGCTGCTGTCCCGCTGGTAGAACAGGCTTCACCCATACAGTGCCAGCTCAACTCTAAGATGTAGGCACATTCGTAAGGGTCTGAGGAGGAGCGTTCAGGCCAGATATGGTATCAGACAGAATAGACTTTCCTCAGATAAAACTGCTTCAGGCAACTGCTTGTTTCATCTCCCAGATGGTAACTGCCTCTGGATCTGGTGCTCCCAGCCTGGATTTGAATGTTATCCAGTTGCAGAAGGATCACTGTTCCCGGAGCTTCCCGGGTACCGGCTTGTCCTTGCTAAGGTTTAGAGCAGGGTAATTAAAATGGATAACCATGGCAAGCAGCTGGAGAACGGGTAGATGAAATAATGCTCTCAGATGCTGCATTTCTATGTATTTAGCCCTGTATTGCTGCTTTGTTTTGAATCACATCTCATCACTGCTAAGCAGCAGTGCTCCCCTAGCACTCACGTCTGATGGTGAATTTTATTGTGGTGAAATCAAGTGGCTCATAGGAAAAGTTTAGGCAGTCTGAGTTCAAACTGTGTGGGGCAGCAGTAAGAAAATACGTGCACAGAGAGTACGCATGTCCGTGTCCATGCAGTCACTGATGGCTGAGATGTCTGAAGGGATACATTTCCATAATGGATTGTGATTAGAGCTGTTCCTGTGCTTCCTCGGGTGCAGAGAAGTGGTTGTGATGCCAAGTAACCTGGGATTGTGTTGAAACAGTGGGATGTGTGGTTTGAAAACAGCATAAACAAAGCAAAACAGCTCCTGAGGATGATGAAAGGGCAAGTGCCCTTTGTGGTTTCCAGCAGGCACATGAGAAGAACACTAAAAACCACTACACTTATTGATGCACGACAATTACTGTGTAATTAGGGGTCATGGGACGAGTGGTGGTCACAGCACAGGTCTGGAGAGAT
Organism: Gallus gallus; assembly: GCF_016699485.2. Taxonomy (NCBI): domain Eukaryota; kingdom Metazoa; phylum Chordata; class Aves; order Galliformes; family Phasianidae; genus Gallus; species Gallus gallus. The sequence continues at coordinate 6,692,112 of NC_052552.1, forward strand.
ACAACAGGAAACCAGCTGCTGGCCCAAGCGCTTGAATAAACCAGAGCTGAATTAGTAGCAGAGGACATGAAGAACAAAGCAGAGGAGACAGCTCCTGCTTAGAAGTTGAACCCCAGAATCTTCAAGCTTTTAAGAGTGAAGTGAACCACGATCAAAACAGGCATGAGAACCAGAAAAATGATCATCATCTATCAGGCTTGGAAATTGAAGCCACCTACTGGGCTTTTATCAGGAAAAGTAGTTTTGAGCTATGCTGGAAACTGTATCCAGAACTGGAGAACAGTTTTGTAACTCATCCTGCTGCATTTCCTGTTCTGGATGTCCATTCTTCAGCAGGCTTGAGTGAATAGGTTGTGGGGGAAGAAGCCAGCCCCTTCTCCTTCTGTAAATATCTGGGTTTTTTTAAGAAGGCTCCATTTATGTGATCTTGTAAATGTAAAAAGCACTTTTGTCTGTGAAGTTTTACTAGTTAGCAAACAATGTGTGCCTGGGATATAAAAACTACTGTCCATGGAGCTTTTCTGGATGCACCATCCCTAGCTGCTGGTTTTACAGAAGGCAGTGCTCTTTCCACATTACTGCCTGCAGAAATCAGCCCCTGGCAGATTTGAAGCATTTGCAAGCATAAGATGCCAGATGTGTTCTTTGTTATCTTTGTGGTTTGCTTTTGTTTTTAACAGAGGATTTTTTAAATGCAGGTGTACTTTGCAGGAGAAGTCTCCGTTTGAGTTGTATTTAATGCTTAACTTTTTTCTTTTCTTTTTTTTTAAGGTTTTCAGATACCTTGGAGATGGCAGACGATATGGCCATAGATATACCCCACATATGGTTGTACCTAGCTGAGCTGGTGACCCCCATGTTAAAAGAAGGAGGAATCTCTATGAGAGAACTTATACAGTAAGCAGTGCTGCTCTCCTTCAGTGACGGCTGAGCTCCAGCTGTCTGCCTGGCTGTGCTGTATTTCCACAGCATGGTTCTTATCAGTAGATAAAAGGCAGACCACGTTAAAGGGAGCACCTTCTTGTATTAGTTACTGCATATCCTTTGGGATTTAGGATTTGCACCAAAAGCTGGGGTGGTAAGGGAGCTTGCTGCTCTTCAGTCATAGTTCAAGGGTGAAAATTTCATCCGTAAACATATTTCAATCTTGTTTACTCTGGCTGAAGTAGTGGATAACCTGATGCTGCACAGTCAGTGCCATTCAGAAGCACACTTGATGCTCTGAGAATTAGATTTGGAGAGAGCGAGGTGTCGCGGAGGTGCCTTTGTGTCTCGGAGTGTAATAACAACTGTCTGGGCAGTGCCTTAAACACAGGCACAAACCCGGCTGGCAGGGCTGGAAGCCGCTCCCAGGACCAGCGTTCCTATATTTTGTACACTTCGTTATATATTTGGGGATTAACTAGAAGTCAGTTGAATTATTCTCTTCTTAAGTAAGTAATATATTGAGACTGTCATGACTGTTTTTTCCTCAAAAGCTCTTATCCTGTAAGGTCCTGCTACCCAAATGCAGCAGTCCATAAAAATTGACTGGATTTGACCTCAAGCAAAAATGAAGAAAGTACTTGTAATTAGCCCTGTTGTGGCAAGCACGCTTGCATCACTGAAGTCTGTTTTATCAGCTCTGCTAGCTAGATGAAATCCTTTATCCCTGGCAGAAGCTGCAGCTGTTTGCCTGCCTCTGTTCGATTGTACCCCTTGCCTTGCATTCCAGACTTGGGACACTGTTATATGAGTATTTAACTGTCTTCAGAAAAAAAAATATATATATACATATATATAAGCAAATATCCCTATTTTTCTCTTATTCTAGAGAATTTAGCAAACCTTTACTTCCTGTGGGAAGAGCCGGGGTCTTGCTTGCTGAAATCTTGCACCTTCTATGCAAACAAATGGTAAGTGTCCAGGAGTACCATTCCTATGAGCTGGAGGCAGCAGTATGTGTCTATGCATGAAACCACCTGCTCACATTTCCCACTTGGAGATACTTAGGGATGGTCCAGCCAGTCCAGATAACCTAGGAAACTTGCTTCTTCATCCCCAGTTTCAAACCAGGCCTTGTGAGGTTCCAAGAAGTTAACTTTTTTTTTTTCTCATCACTTTTCCCTTTTGCAGGTACCTTTGCACCTGGCTTCTTCCAGAAGCTAGAGTGCTGAAATACTGCAAGAGGGACATTCTCAAGGTATTTCTGGGCTGACCAGAAGCAGCAAGTGCCGGAAATCTTGCGAGAGAGCTGTTCTTGCAGACCGGAGAGGTTCTGAGAGTTCGGATAAGCTCCAGATGGCCTCTCAGACTTCTGGGTGCTTATCCAAACTAAACCTGCCAACTCTTAAGACTCACCCATCACTAGGGGGTAGTGACACCTTTTCACTGTGTGACTTCTAGAGCTCTTTTACACATTTCACAGTTGTGTGTTCAAACAGTTTGGTGGTTTCCCTATAACTCTGTTTCCATTTTTGTCTTTTTTTTTTTTTCAAGCCAGCTAAATATACACTTTGAATAGTGTCTATTTTAAATGCTGTAAAATCCTTCACTTGCCTTTCTGGTTGTTTTTAAGCATGCGTTCAAATAAGGGTGGCTGTTCCTAGAGCATTTCAGGCTAGCAGTGCAAATAGTGACATTGATTTCTTTTTGTCTTATGCTTATTCGGATAGTGATGGGGTATTTTGTTCAGTTTGTTTCTAGATTTTGTTTTTTCTGCTCTGTTCTGTGAGAGCTGCTCTGCTCTGGGGGCTGAAGGACGAGCTTGGGTTTCTCTTTCTGTCATAGCTTTTTAATTCTCTTGTCCAGACCAGTATTTGGACTTAGTTATTTCAAGTCAGGTGTTTCCATGCAATAGCAGTCATCTAATTCAGATCCTGATGAATCGTAGCAGGTACTACGCACCATTAGCATTTAATAGTCTGTATTGTAAATTTAAGATTGTAATCTGCTTTGTAAATGGAAAATCAAGCTGCTTTTATCAGTGTTTAACTTGGGCTGTGCAGTGATCTCCCATGTGCAGGTGCTGTGGGGTCAATGATTTTGCAGAGCCTTGGACTGAAAAGAGCTGATTGTGTTATTGTCAGAATTATACCCATGCCGTGCTAGGCAGGATACCAAAGGACACAACATAGGCTGCATGACGTGTGCTGCAGAGATCTTTCTCAACATTTGCAACACATTCTCAAAATTGAACAGTTGGGTACTGTGTACACAAATTGGAGGTTTTCTGTGAACAGAAAACAGCCATGTAAATAACAATTTTCTAGAAGTAGCTAATTTGCCAGTGCCAGGGCAGGGTGGATTGTGTTATGGAGGAAGTTCCTAGACAGAGTCAGAAGAATCACACTCCTTCTGCCAGCTCTGTCACGGCCATGGGAAACTGCCTTTCTGAGGCATGTCATTTCTCATAGGTAATCTCTGGCTGAAGCTGTTGCAAGCCCCATGTGTCACGTTATGCCTTGTTTATTACCCATCACCATGGCATCTGACCACTTTACAAATTATGTATATGTGTGGCAGGACTGTGTATATGATTCCTCTTGCACGGGATTTCCAGACATTTTCACGTTATTGCTAGGCATCTTGTTTGTAGCTGAATGGTCCTTTATTTCCCCTGACACAGCTGCACCACTCCAGCTTGTGTAAGCTCCCATGGTTGTCTCTCAAGTCTTTCAAATGGGCAAACTGTTTGTATTTTAGAGCCATAAGAAAGTGGGAGCCTTGTGGAGGGAGACTGGCCTTAGTTGGAAGGACTACTTACCTGAAGGGGAGGATGTACATACCTTTCTCATGGAACAAGTGAGTGAAGAGCAAAACCTCTGCTTAATGACTTAGTCATGCTGGCTTGTGTATCATGTTTGTTAATCCCCTTCCAATCCTGTTCTTAGGTGTAGTTCCTATGGGATGAAGTGTCTCCATCTCTGAAATAAGGTTTTATGATTTCAGTGCCTCTTTCTGAGATGTCAGGAGGATGGCTTCTCTGTGATCCCAGGCACGCATGTCTCACCAGCTGGCTTCAGCTGGTAGATGTATTTCTCCTAAAGAGGGAAATGAGTTCAGGAATGAGTTTTGCAGCAAGCAGGACAGACTGTGTGCAGAAGGGTCAGAACAACGATAGTGTGTATTCACCAGTCCCACCTTGCATTGTGATCCCAGTTTTAGCACTTAAGAAGTACTGTGCTGCAGGAAATGAAACGGATCACCAAAGCCTGGCGATTGATGGGGGCACTGCAGATCCTCTGTCATGTTGTGCAAGAATGGAGGCATTAGCTGCAGCTTTTTTGAACAAATGCTGACTCTGGTATTTGCATTCCAGCTCCCTGTAGTTTCAGTTGAGCAGCATGCACTTTATTTTGTGCACACTCCTATTGTAAAGGGCTGGAGTAGTTCTGGGATGCCTGGATGTTTTTGCTGTATAATGAAATTCCCACTTCTGTAAAATGCTTTATAGTGTTTGGAACAGAAGAAAGTATATAAATCATTGCAATGTTAACTTTGCATTTGAAAGATGCAGAAAACAAGGAAGTGTAGCTTGCTGCCTCAACTTGGCATAACTTGACGTAGAAAAGTTTATTTAACTAATCCTCACCTCACTTCTGATGTTGCAGAAGTTGGAGTTCACAGAGTCCGACTGTTCCAGTTCCTCAGAAGCACTTTCAGAGAAAGAACTCTCTGCAGAAGAGCTGAACAAGCAGCTAGAAAAACTCATTGTTGAGGACAAGGCGAATGATGAACAAATCTTTGACTGGGTAGAGGTACAAAGACTGTTTTCACCCTCTGGGCACACAGTTCATTAACTGCTTTTGTAAATATTTTCTCATCTAAAGGAGCATCTCTACAGTCTCTCAGGTCTTCTTACATTTATACAGTGCTAGGCCCGAGGTATCTGGAAGGAAAACTGCCAGGAGACAGCTTGTAAGATCAAGTAGTTGGCACAGAGCCCCTTCCTTGTTGCTGTATTTGTTCCACTGAGGTGGAAAGCTATCAGAGGCATTTACAGCTCTCACCTGTATCTTTCTGACTAGACCACTATCTATGGATATCCATAGATAGTTCTGACTAGACCACTAGCCCTCTATCTATGGCTGCGTTATTTAAGGCCTATTTTGAATCTTACGTCTGAAATGATACTCAGCTCAATTCAGTTAGCTCTCTGCTTACAGCTAAGTCTTGGTCAGCTTCATTCCAGTTATTTCTGTTGCTGGAGGAATGTGTGAGAAATGGTATTTTCTGTGGCTGTTAGAGAATTAGAGAGCAGAACGAAAGAAGCACTGAAAATCTAAGGACACCCACAGGCTCTTTGTAGTCTTGGACAAGTTATATAGCCGTTCTGTGAGGTTCTTCTACAGAGCAAACAAGTCTCCATCCATGGAGCATTCTGTAGAATTTGTTTTAAAAGCTCACAGCAGATGTATAAGGGTACTATAAACAAGTGTTATTGTTTTACTTTTTTTTTTTAAGACATATGATGAGTTGTAGGAGTAATTAAATGGTGTATTGATCATAGGAGAACTTTTGTTGCATGTTGAAGTACCTGAGCTGTTTCCACGGAGTGAATGGGAAAGTTGAGTTTTTGCACAGAGGTGAACTGGATTCCTACTGCAGCAGCTTTTGTTGAACTTCAACTTCCTGCCAAGTTCAGCCGTGGAATTTGGAAACGGTTCCTTTTGTGCACTGGCATGTTTCTAACTGGTCCACTTACTCTTGATTTCAGGCTAATCTAGATGAAAGCCAGATGAGTTCACCTACATTCCTTAGAGCTTTAATGACAGCAGTTTGTAAAGCAGCTATTATAGGTGAGTAACTTGCAATGTAAACACCATACCAACTGACCTTGCGGAGAGTCAGTATATACTTACTTTATATCTGTTTTATATTTAAGTTTATATCACTTTTTTCTCCGCTCAGAAACTGCTTTTTGTCATGCAAGATTTTTGAACCCTATTGAATTCCAGTGTTCAGGAGCAGGACATCTGTTCCCCTGCAATGGCCAGGAGCTTCCCTGGTTGTGGTGTGCTCAGGCCCTGGTATGGCCCACTGACCTTGCATGAGCAGACATTTCAGGTGACTCTGAGTAATGCCAGATGGTTCATTGATTTTTCTAGCGAAGGTGGAAAAGCTCTAAACCTTATTAAGGTAATTAGCATTTCCACTCCTTTGTCAGCAAGCTTGCATGGGCACTCTACCATTGCAGATTGCCACGTGTGAGTTGGAAACGTGGGTTGCAGAAGAGAAGCCAGCTTGTATTGCTGTCTTGTTAATAGTTTTATGTCCAAAGCGTGTTGCGTTTTCAGAAATACAGTTTATGTGGGTTATTTGAAGGTACAGCAGTTGCACCATACAGCAGTATGGTTTGAAATGGAGGAGGTGGGTTCCTAAGTCAGACACATGAGCCTCAGCCTCACAGGGGTGCTCTGCAGACTGGTCAGTTCACATTGTTTCCTTTAATTTTGCTCTTGGTGTCTGGTAAGGCAAAAAAAATGTGCTTGTAAAGCACGCACTGCTGCTCCTAGCTGTAAGAATCATCCCTGCTGTAAGGGGATCAGCCCCATCCCCTGTAAGGCTCAGCAGGGAGAATGGGCTGAACTTCATCTCACTACAAGGCTGCGAGTAGAAAGGCACAGCCCAGCGCCTTTCTTCTCTGAGAACAGAACCTTTCTGATGCCACCTAGTGTTAATGGGGAAATGATGCAGGATTTTATGACAAATGTTGGAAAGTTACCTGCTGAATCTTTGCTGGGAGTGCACCAGAAGCGTCTTCTGTTGTGCTTTTTGGCCTTGCTTCTAATAGAGGATTTTTTTTCTTTTGTTTTCAAAAAATCACTGAAGTGTGTTGTCTGGTGTACTTCTAAAGCTGCTAATGTATCTGTGTTGCTGGCGGACTTCTAACATGTATTTTTGCATATTCCTGATCTCCTGTGTCATGTGCAATTGGTGATTCTGTTTATGCTTTAGTATTTTTAGGGGAAAAAAAGGGGGAAGTTACCTAAAAACCTTCTATATAGCTGAAATTTTAGCTCTAGCAATTGTACGCTGCTTGAACATCCAGCTGTGTGAGTTGTGCTGCAAAGTTAAGTTGAAGCAGGCTGGTTAGTGTCAGGATCACCACAGATAGCAGCTGCATTTGGGGAACTGTAAAAATCAAGACTTCCAGAAAAAGCCATTGATCCAAAACGCTTCCTATTGTTTCTTATCTTTTTGTCTCTCCGTGCTAACCAGTGTCAGTGATTTCTGTTTGAATAAATATGATAACAGATTTACTCCTGCTGCCATCTACCACAGCTGACCCTATTTTCTTCTCTTCCCTTCAGCGGACTCGTCTAGCTTCCGTGTAGACACTGCTGTTATCAAACAGAGAGTGCCGATCTTACTCAAGTACCTGGACTCAGACACAGAGAAGGAACTACAAGCACTTTATGCACTACAAGCATCAATAGTAAAACTTGATCAGCCTCCTAGTAAGTGTTGTCTGTGTACTGGGGATTTAAACCCTTGACAGCCTAACGAAGAGTTGCTTCTGCTACAGTCTGACAGTAGAGGCTGGAAAGAAGTGCTTTTCCTGACAATGAAAACAAAATGTTACCTTTGTGCGTGGCAGATCAGATAACACAGTGTACAGTGGTTTCTGCTTGTCCAAATTGCAGCCTTTAGAGAAGTGCAGCTCCCCAAATGCTTGGCCAGAGGTGGGCTCTTGTTTTGCTTGCTCCTATAAGTAGCTGTGTGGAAGAAAAAACAAATCTCTGTAATGCAAGAGGACAAAAAAAAAACCAAAAAAAAAACAGTAGAAGGTTAATCCTTATGTGGAGGGAGCTGCCTTCCCCCTCAGCTGTGTCTGAGTGGCCAGGAAGTGATAACTCAGGGGCAGGTCTTCCTTTTACTTGTGTCTGCATCTCCTGCATTAAAGGCTGCATTAATCCCCTTATCCGTAACCGCGTCTTTGTCTGCTGGCTTCAGCTGCGCAGCGCTAACAGATGTTCTCTCCCCTGGTTCCATTATTGCAGATTTGTTGCGGATGTTTTTCGATTGCCTGTATGACGAAGAGGTAATATCAGAGGATGCCTTCTACAAGTGGGAAAGCAGCAAGGACCCAGCAGAGCAGAACGGGAAAGGAGTAGCGCTGAAATCTGTCACAGCATTCTTCACGTGGCTACGGGAGGCCGAAGAGGAGTCGGAAGATAATTAAAACTTAAAATACAGGAAAAAAAAAAAAAACCACACAAAAAAAAAAAACAATTTAAGTATTTTTTTAAAAAGTTTCACGTCTTCGCCAATCACAGTGCAGCAAGGCCAATTGTCGCACAGACCCCCCTTCCCCCACACATGCACGAGTGGGAGAGGTAAAAATAGATAAACACAAAGGTGATCATGGAGGAAAAAAAAAAAAAAAAAGGTACTTGAAAAAAAAACAGTAAACTTCAAACCTGGCGGGAGCACTAAACCAAAATACATGTATTATTTATAGAAAATATTTTCTGTTTTAATCTTTTTTTTCTTTTCTTTCTAAGCGAGGACTCATAAAAACACAAAGCAAAACAAACCTGTTTAGCAAAAAAAAAAAAAGTTTAGAACTTTTAATTTATTATTTTAAGGACTGCAAATGCCAGTGTAATTTTTAAATTTGCAGTTTCTGTAAACAAATTGTATAATAGAACAAAAAGCAGAGAAATAAATTTCCCTCCCCTTCGTATGCACCTCAGTTTTGTTTCAAAGCATGATAAATAGACAAAACTTTTCAGGGGGATTGGGGTAAGCTAGGTGAGGAAGAGATCCTTTTTTTTTTTTATTGTCATCAGATTTTTCTGCCTGCCTCTCAGCTTGCTTCAGAAATGTAAAAGAACGTAGTGCATAACCTTGGATCGGAAGGAAGTGAATTTGAGAAAACGGCTGCGGACCAGAGTGCTCCAAAAATAACTCATTCAAAACAGTGCTACCCTGGGGAAAAAAAAAAAACAGTACTAGTGATACTTTCAGAACCTTTAGAGCAACTTTAAGGCTTGTAAATACATAGAACAAATATTTAAAAAAAAAAAAAAAGAAAAAAAAGAAAAAAAGAAATTGACTCGGATACTATTTCTTTTCACTTTCAAAATATAAAGAACAAAATAAAGACAAACATTGCAAGTTTAAAAGAAAGTAAAACGACTTCTCCTTTGACAGCTGCTGAATGTGTGCACCATCTCAGTGGTGCTGGCTTCCTTTCCATTGTGTAGATCCTCAGTTCCAAATTGTGTACATATAGTGTGCGTATGTATGTGTGTCTACCAAAAAAAGAAGGGTGAGAGCAATTGTTTTTACAACAAAAAGGTGGGGGGTTGCTGCGTGGGAGACTTCTTCTGCAGAGAGAACTTAATGGCCAACAGCAGCCGGCTGCTGCAGTGCTAGGCCCAGCTGCTCGCAGCGTGTTGCCGTGAGGCTGCAGGGGGCCGCAGGGCCATGCCTGTTTCTGCAGCCATGTGAGCGCGGTGCCTCGTGCGACGTGGAACAGTGGTGCTGTGCTGGGGACTTGCGACGCAGCGACTGCGGAGATTGCAGCTGTTGAAGCAGAGAACCCCGAGAGCCCTTCTCCGTGGCTTGTGCATCTGCTGCTGCCCAGCTCCCAGCACTCTCCTCCACACCTGCTGGCTGCCCTGGTGTTCGTTAGGAACCGAAAAACCCAGAAGGGTAAAAAGGAACGCGACTGACGAGAGTCAAGAGGTGGAACAAGCGCAGCGAGCGACACAGTGCTCTTCCCATCCCTGCCCACCCCGTGGGATGCCTGAGGCCTGCTCACCGAGTGCTAGCTGAGCTGCTGCTGAGCACGTTAAGTCTCCTGCGTGTCTCTCATCAACAACCAAAGCTGACCTGCTGGCTCTCACCGTGAAGAAGCGTCTGCTGTCATTGAGTTTGTGAAGCCCTGACATGTAGTTTGTGAACTGTGGTCCGTGGACCACGAGTAACCTGTGGAGCATTTGCTGGTGGTCTGTGCAGCGCTAGCTGCTCACATGATGCTGTCTTATTTTCTTTCCAGCTGCTAAACCACTTCTTTTTAATCTTAAAAAAAAAAAAAAAAAAAAGGGAAAAAGAAAAGGAAAAACAAGAAAAAAAAAGGCAAAAAATACATTAAATACTTTCCTAATCTTACTTTTACATGTAAACAATTGCTGTACTCGCATAAGGACGTTACTTGATCACCAAGGGGAAGGGAGGAGGGTACCTGGTTGTGGCTGGAGGGGGAGATGTCTGTGTGACACTTTCCCTGTTAATGTGTGTTCCATGCCATGCATCTGAGCTAGAGAATCCATGGCCTAAAACACTAGAGCATTGTTCAGTTCTTTTTTTTTTTTTTTAATTAACAATAAAATACTTTTCTCTGATGTTTTGTTAAAAAAGAAAAAGAAAAAAGATTTAAAAAAAAACAAAAAACTTCTCACCCATAATATATGGATATGTATGTATCTGCCTGTATAACACCCAGCAGTTCCTCATCTACAGCTGCTCCCCTCCCCACCCCCAGCCTTGGGCTCACCATTCCATGATGGTTTGTAAAGCTTTATGGGTTGTGTGTGTGCTCTTCTTGCAAAAGCTAATTTTTGAGCCAGAACAAGAGTGGGTATGTGATGGTTTGTAGCAGTGAAATAGTTCAGTTAAGATGTGAGTTTGTGTATAGATTAGGCCAAATATTTGCTAAGTTGTGCAGCACTCACACCGGATGAATTTTCTCTTGGAAGGTGGGCAGTGTTCAGACCCTGCTGGGGATGTGTGTGTCCTATGCCAGAGCTGCCATGTGCCGCTACACAAGGACTGTGATTTGTGTGTTGTTTGCATTGAATCAGAAAGGTAGAAATTGCTGGAGCCTTTGAACATTCATGTGAATCAGAGCGTGCAAGGGCAGGGATGTTGGAGAGCTTGAATCTTCAGACTGAAGGAGCTGGAAAACCACTTGCTGGAAGGAAGGGGATCAGTGAGCACATGGGTAGAGGAGAAAAGTCTCTCCCCTCCTTGTTTGAGCCTGTAATGGTAAATGTGCCTAGGGAGTGGAAACTTGCCTTGTTAGTGTCTTGCAGCAGGAAGGAAGGTTTCAGAGGTTTTAAGAATGTTTTCAGAATTACCCAAAGGCTCTGAAAAGGTGTGTTCGCAACACAGGAATTTTTACACCTTCTTAAGCTGGAGGAATAAATCTGTACATGGAGTGATGTAAGAAGTTTATACGCTGGGCATAGGCTTCCAGCAGTGGATATGTTGCCTTGAGGCTCAGCTTCCTACAAATGTCACCAAAAGGAGCACATCTGGTCCAACCTTGGAGCAAAATTGCTTCCTCTGCCCGCCTTGCTCTGTTTGCCACATGCTGCTTGCTTACCTGCAGGCTGCAGCTGCTTTTCAGTTGCCTTCTAAATCTGCATGGATTTTGGGATGTAGCTAGTGGTCCATGAAGATCTTTGCAACACATCCTCCCTGTAGGGTGTTAAAAGAGAAAAACTGTAAGAGATGCATGAAACAGAAAAGAGGGTAATTAATAATGATAAGTTTTCTTCTCGTGATTGATTTGCAGAAGCCTCATTCTACATACATGCGTGTTGTTACCTAGTGATACAGCAAAGTGTAAGCAGGGAGGACAGCAGATATCCCCTAATAATACTAAGTGCTTGTGGTTTGTTTTCTTTTCCCCTTCCATCTTGGTCCTACAAAGCATTTAAACACATCGCCTGGGCAGGCTCATGAACATGGCAGGGAGTTAATGCAGCTCAGCAGGAAAGAGATGCATTAAAAGCCATTTCCACTGCTGGGAGCCCTTCTTGTGCTGTGTGTGCTATCAAAGGCGCAGGCAAGGAGGAGCAGATGCATCACTGTCTCTGTTTGTCTTCCTTGCTGAAAATGTCCCTGTACCTGGAGCATTCAAAGTATCCAGGCCAGGTGTGTGCCTAAGGCTGGTTTCTTTCTAGGAAAGTGTTTCCAGGACTGCATCGGCCATTTCTAGGAATGAGGTCAGGGAATACGCAGATAACAGACCTTGCAGTGTCTTCTTGTGTTACCTCATTTCAGTTTTTAGCCTTATCTTCTCAAGACTTTTCTCAAGAAATAGACCTTGGTGTGCAGCTCTGCCTTTTGCTTTTTCCCTATAAAACTGCCCAGTCTGGCTGCGTTTCAGCTGTGCCCTGTGTGCACTGGAGCCAAGGAGCCCGAGGTGCTCCTGAGTCACGTGGGTTGTGGCACGGTGCTACTCACGGTCACACCTGAGTGCTTTCCATTTCTAAACGAGGCAGCAGCTCCCAAAAGCTTGTGACAGGGATGTTGCAGGTACTCTGCAAGTGAGAACAGTCATGAGAATAGTCATGATGTGGTTGTGATTTTGCCCAGGACCATCACTCCCTGGTGCAAGAGCTGGTAGCTAAAGGCTCACGGAAAGAGATTTGGGAAAAGGGATTTGGCAGTAGAGGTGCTTTCCAGCATGTACAAGACAGATTTAAGCTAATAGCAACTTACCAGTCTGCTGCATCCCTGTGACCCCTGTTTGTAACCTACAGATCATTTCTTCTGAGAAAGACAATGCAGGGCCTCTGAGAAAATCCTTAAAACCAACTGTAGATGTTGGCATCTGGTTGCCAAAAGGGTGGCTGTGATTGTTCCTGTATGTTGAGTTCCAACTCGAGTTTTTTGCAGACAAAGGTACCTGAAGCTTGTTGGTTTGTCAGAAGCATTCACTGTAGAGCAGAACAGTTAGTACAGCTGTGCCCCTGGTACCAGTCCCTTGCATTTGGTTTGTTCCACAGATGCGAGAGGGTTCAGCTTTGTAGGCAGCAAACTCAAAACCAGGCACACATACCCACACCCAAGGCCAAGTGCTGGGTCCTGCACTTTGACCACAATAACCCCATGCAGCGCTACAGGCTTGGGGATGAGTGGCTGGATGACTGTGAAGAGGAAAGGGACCTAGGGGTGTTGGTTGATGCTTGGCTGAACATGAGCCGACAGTGTGCCCAGGTGGCCAAGAGGGCCAATGGCATCCTGGCCTGCATTAGAAATAGCGTGGCCAGCAGGAGCAGGGAGGTGATCATCCCCCTGTACTCAGCACTGGTGAGGCCGCACCTCGAGTACTGTGTTCAGGTTTGGGCCCCTCACTACAAGAAAGACATCGAGGCCCTGGAACGTGTCCAGAGAAGGGCAACAAAACTGGCGAGCGGTCTGGAGCACAGGCCTTGTGAGGAGCGGCTGAGGGAGCTGGGATTGTTCAGTCTGGAGAAGAGGAGGCTCAGAGGAGACCTCATTGCACTCTACAACTTCCTGAAGGGAGGCTGTGATGAGGATGGGTTTGGCCTCTTCTCCCAGGCAAATAACAGGATCCGAGGAAATGGCCACAAGTTGTGCCAGAGGAGGTTTAGGTTAGACATTAGGAGAAACTTTTTCTCTCAGAGGGTGGTCAGGCACTGGAATGGGTGCCCAGGGAGGTGGTGGAGTCGCCGTCCCTGGCAGCGTTCAAGAGGCGTCTGGATGAGGAGCTACGAGATATGGTTTAGTGGCTTGTGGTAGCAAGGGTAATGGGAGGACAGTTGGACTAGATGATCTTATAGGTCCTTTCCAACCTCAAGATTCTATGATTCTGTGATTCTATGATAACCCTCTTGTACCCGCACGGCTTCCCTGAAGACCACACCAGGGAAATGGTGATAACTGCAGAGCAGCCTCAAGACACTCAGCTCCCTTTAGGTGAGGTGGCTGTTGGCCAGAGGTAGATGTGCTGGTGGTGAGGTGCCATGAGGTGGGAGTCTGGTCAGGGCTGCTGAGGAGGAAGCACGGGGCAGAAGGGCAGACTAGCAAGCACTGAGCTCCCACATGACGTGCTTGGGAGGGAGATCTTGGCTCTTTCTGCTCTTTGGAAGATGTTGGCTCTCTGCTGCTACTTGACCCTAGGCCAACTGAGTAGCATCTCTGGCCAAACAACATCAGCAGAAGCGCCAGCTCTTCACCTGCCACTTTCTTTTAATAAGGTGCTAACTCAGGGTGTGCGAAAGGCCACACGCTGATAGAAACCCTGAGCAATGCTCTGAGGCCTGAGGGCCACATGCACACTGCAGCAACAGTAGGATGGAGCCCAGGGCTGCGCGGCTGCTTGGCACTCCAGCGCCGTGGATAGATAATCCTCAAGGAGCCATGGCAGGAAAAGCATGGCGACAGACAAGCAACCACAGCAAGTGTGAGATTGATCAGCCCACTCAGCTTCCAGCAGCATGACTAAACCCTCGCACATATCTGAGGAAACTTCAGTAGAAGTTTTCTACCCTTGTATTTTCCACGGGGCTCTTCATACCGCCTATCCTGACAATCAGTTATGTCTGAAATAACTCCTGCGTATTTAAATGCAGCTGTAGGGATGCCCTGACCATGATCTATGGAAAGTTTTCATCATGTGGAGCTGGTTTATCTCCCTCCCTTCCAGCTGCTAAATTGCACTGAAAAGAAGAGAGAAATAAAACCAGCTCCTGCTCCATTCAGTGCTTTCCAAAGGGGAATTTGTCCAACTGTGCCATTGCTGTCCCAGCTGCAGGGATGTTTGTGCTGTGACTGCAAACTGGAAGGGAGAAAGGGGTCATGGGGAAGGCAATCAATGCTTTAAGGAAGTTAGGAAATCTTTGTATTAATGTGAGAGGAGAAAACAGTAAAGCCTTCCTTTTGCATGCTTAGTTGTCTTGTTCCAGCCCCCTGTGAGGGTTAATAGCAGATGTTGTCACAAAGCACAGTTCCCAAGCTTGGAGTGCAGAGCATTAACATGTAGGAGAGCACTGTTAGAAGTCTTTTACTACAGCACTGCAGAGAAGGGCTGAAAAGATCATTTCAACTGGTACTTGTGGGTCTCACCTGTGGAGGAAAACGGGTAATTTCAATGCATCAGAATAAGCTATTCTGAAATAATGCTGGGTGCAAATGCTCTCTGCCTGTAAAGATAGACTTAAATGAATGAGCTGTCCGTCTTGGCCACCTCCTGGTTGTACGTGACCGAGTTGTGCTGGGTACCTGTGTACTGCACCAGAACAAGGGGTCCTAAGAAGGGAGGAGGCTCTGCAGGGCTGTGGCACTGCTGCCACATTAACTTATGATGATGAGCACAGTCCATGGCATTGTTCTCCTGCTGCACAGCCCTGCTTTGGGTCTTCAGGGCAGAAATAATTCCAGTGAACTGCCACAAAAGGACAACACAACAGTGGGCTGATAGAACCTATCCCAGCTGCTTCCTCTGAATTGCTTTCTTACAGTATCAGTGTCTGCCTTGGGATCAGCTGACATGAGATGCTTTTTTCATGCAATGTAATCATCAAATACAAAGAATTTCACAGATCTTCTCTGCAGAGCACATGCTCATCCTCCAAGAAAAGGTGAACACATCCGATTCTGCTGGCTGCCTCCACCATCACAAGGTAGTTCATTTGAACAGGAGCCTGGACTATGGCTGTCAAATGTCAAAGACGAGCCAGCCGACAGGATTTCCCATGGAGAGACAAGTGAGCCAGCACCAGATCTGACTGTATGCTTCGAGCAAGAGCTATCGCCAAAAATGCTTTAAATTCCTGCTCAGCCAAAGGGTTTTGTCTTCCTAGAAAGGCTTGCTGGCATGCTGTTGCTCTGTTACAGCTGCAGGACCAGTGTGAAGGCCATAGCCCAGCCAGGCCGCTGAGTGTGCTGGGCATGCTGCTGGTAGCAGGGGCACACAGTGCACACACAGCAGCCAAAAATGAGCTTTTGTAGCTGGAAAAGTGTCCCAGCCGGGAGGCGTTCCTGACAGTAAGTTATTACCTGCCTGGTTGAGAGGAACAGCCGCTGCCTGCTCTGCGCCGCAGCCTGCTGCGAACCAATTTCAATTTGAAATGGTATTTGGTTCAGAGACTAAAGGAACTGAACAGCATTCCCACTGTCAGAAACTAACCATGGGGACACACAGCTTTGGGAAAGGTGTGTTGACCTACTGTGAAACGCCAAGCTGGTTGACTTCAAACTGTCTTTGGCTTAGGGGAGCCACTGTTTCTTCTTGCTAGCTTGGGGTAAAATAAATCACTGCTGTAATGCCAGAAGTGTGATGGAAAAAGCACAACTTCCAGCCACTGGTTTCCCAGCGATGACCATATCTGCCTCATTAGTCATAAGGATCTATTTCAGATTAGGGCATCTCTAGAAAAGCAGCAGCCTGTGGAGGCTACTTAGCCCACAGCATTTTTCTGAAAGGTCCTTTCTTTATGGTCAAAATTTCTGCCAGTTCCAGTGGCAGGTACGTTTCTGCCATACATAAAAACCCATCTTGGCTCCGGAAGAGATCAAACTTTGGTATTTTTTATCATATTTTTATTCATTCGTTAGGAACTAATATGAAAACGAGTGGGCAAGTTCAAAAGTAAGCAGATTGGTTGGAAAATTGGAAAGGGTTTGAAAAGAAAAGCTAGCTGTTTATTTATCCCATTATCCCTAATGGGTATTAGGAGGAGCAACAGAGATCAGCTGGGAGTGGAATGTGGAACAGTCTGGAAGTGTGGGAGTGGAAAAGTATGGCGAAAAAATTGTTGGAGGCTGATGAAAAGATCAAAGGTAGTGTCTGGAGGGTCACAAAGTGTCAGAGAATATGCATTTTTTGAAAGCAGAAATTGAGTGATTTTTGCAGTTACAGCAAACACAGTATGCTAGAAGAGAATTCTAAGTTGTTCTGGCAATCATAACAGATGTACAGTTGGTAAAGCAGCCAAACATGCCCAGAATGGCAACAAAGTACAAAGCTGTGGTTAAAGAACATCACATCATTTGTTCTAGAAGTCAAGAACTGTATGTGCTGTCCAGGATCTGTGGGAATAGTGACACCATTTTGTGAAGCAGACAAGTCCTTCATCACCTCATACTTTTGCATGCTGCAGAGGGGCTTCACTCAGCCCAAGGTAGTCTCTCATATTGATGTGAGACCCACATTAATTAAATGCTTTGAGTTTGTGATGGCCTTGGGATAGCTATACTCAACACCATTGCCTGTTATCTGTGTTAAGCTGAAAACATCAACCAGGCTCTCCCTTCACAGCCAGGCATGCCGCTTGCTGAACAGAAACCTCAAGGCAGAAGAGCAAGGGTCCTGCTCAAGCCCTCTGTGAGCTTCCTTGGAATGTTTACTGTGAAATTAGCTGCTGTGGCCATACACTCAAAATGGCACAGCCTGACTCCCATCAAATAGCGCTGCCAGCAACAACAGGCTGGTTCTGTTACAGCTTGTCTTAGCCTCAAGGTTACATCAAACTCCAAATTACCTTCCTCAGAGACACACTCAGGGAGAAACAGGTTTAAAAGGAAGAATCAGTAGACACATGCTACCCAATTTGATGAAGACTTCTTGGGGAATCTTTGATTTGTTTCTCAAAGCACAAGAAGCTGAAGAAGAACATGGAGCTCGAGGGATGAAAGAACGAAGCAATAGGAAGGAGTTCCCCAGCCTGCTTGCAGTTAGATGTGGAATGAAATCGAAAAAGACTCACATTCTCCCTGGTTTTACAAAACAAATGTGAAAGGCAAGGTAAAAAAGTGGAAAACAAATTTGCCAAAGTGAGGTAAGGATACCAGAGGCAAGGCCTAAATATAATCAGCAATGAAGTTTGAAGCTGCAGGCCAATGTTAAAACAGAATTTGGTGACAAAGACACTATACCCACTTAGCCAGCAGGATCGTGAACATAGCAGCAGAAGCTGATTTCAGCGTGTAGAGAGCACACCACGACACGGGTAGTGATAATCTTCTGTTTTGTTCCCTATGAGGTGGTGAGCTGTTCAACAACATGGGTGATGTGTTTATTAAATTTATACATACATACATATATATATATATATAAAAATTGTGGCAAAATGGGGAAAACATTAGTTGGTGTATGGTAAGAAAGTAAACAAAAAGGCTTGTGACCCCTGGAATGGAGGTACTGAGACCAGAAGTACAATGGGTTTCATGTTTCCAGTAGAAAAAGAACATGTGGCATTGGTCTAGAAAGTCTCTAAAGGATATGGGGTGGAAATGGTAAATCACTCGACACGCAAATTTTATGGATACTCATCTAAACAGTAGCAATAGCTAAATGACCTGGTTTAAACTGCAGGCTGAACTGTGCTGTCAAAACCCAAAGCTCCAGGCAAATTTGTAGAAGCTTTAGGGCTGCAATCAAAATCAAAAACAATTTTAAGGGAAAAAAAATCCATGAACCAGCTGAGGTTCATACTATTGCATGGCACCTGGGAGGGCTAGAAAAGGGACTGAAAGTGCTTAGCACTTATTAAAAGTATTTGATGATGATGATAGTGCTGTATACAATCACAGTTTGATGGCAATTTCTCTGTCCTGCACTGCTCCCTTCCTCCTGTGCATCCTCACCAATGCAGGCAAGGTCACCCTGGTTCCCAAAGCTTCACTCTTCTCAGTGTGATACACCATATGAATGGGGGGAGGGAACAACATCGGCCCACCCAGAAAATGGGGTGGAGAGGAGAGGAGATTGAGCAGCGCCATGCTCCCTCTGTGGGATGCAGCTGCCTTGCCCAGGCGCAGTATTTTTGCAGGCTTCCCAGCCCGCTGTGGTCAGGCAGGCATGTGGCTGTAAGGAATGCACAGGGCCCACAGCTCCCCTCTGGGGAGGATTTAGAGATATTAAAAAAAGAGAGAGAGAGAGAGAGATGGAGAGAGACAACAAAAGCCTTTCTCCTCCTCTGCTTGTGTCTCAGTGCAGCCCTGTGGGTCGGCAAGTGCAGGTGCTGGAGTATTGCACAAAGGCTTGCAGTGAGCAAGGGGAGGGCAGCTGGGGTGATTTCATCTTTTCCTTCATCGTGTCTTAAAAGTCTTCAGCAAAGCAGCATGTTCTCTCTTGCTCCCTCTCCTCCTAATCCCACCCCTCCTGCCAGAGAGGCACCGCTTGGGGGGAAAGGCCAAAGAACACATTGCTGTGCAGCTGCGCTGTGGTTATTCCGCACTCACAAGAAAAGAAGGAATGTTTGGCAAAGTGGAACCATCTGGCTAAGGCTGTTCAGTGTAGGAGACAAAGAAGAAAGCAAAAAACCAGGGAGAAAGGCTGGGGTGGAGAAGATGACCTCAGTCACAGCAGCCGGCTTTGGGCAGAGACGCTCTCAGGTGTAGCAGCCACCTAAGGGAGAAAGGTAGAAGCAGCTTAGACAAGAAACAATCAGTGTGAAAACCAAATACCTCCACTGCACTGTGGATGGTTTAAGCGCCTCTTAGAGGAGTGCTCATGGTGTGGCTGTTGGGTGCTGGTGCCCAAATGAAGGCCTGAGTGCCTTCCCCATGTCACTGGTGCCAGCAGAGGGCTAGGGGTAGGAAACATAGCTGAGAAACCAACTGGTGAGAGGAATAGCTTTGTGACATTGGGAACCACACACTGTAAGGCTCCGGGAAGACACCGTGGCCTGCCAGCTGTGTGTAGAAGTGTCCATGAGGCGTGCTGGCTGCCCTGAGAGTGGGGGTGGGTGGGACCGGAGGCACCCTGAACTCTGGTAAGGGAAAGCAGAGAGGCCAGGGGAAAACAAACAAACACAACAAACAACAACAAAACACACACACACACACACAAAAAAAAAACCAAACCGGGAAAGGGCAACCTGAAGGAACGTGAGAAAGAAATGAGGGGGTAAGGCTGCAGGCCACGGAGCGAGCGCGAGGCCCTCCAGCACCCTCAGGAGGCCGAGGCGGGAAACACCTCAGCACAGCGTTGGGCGGGAAGGCGCCGCGCACGCGCACACCCACATCCACATCCACGGCAGAGGGAGGGAAAGGGGGAGAGCGCCCCGCGTTCGAAAAATGCCCGCGGCTCATCATTGGCCGGCGGCTCCACCATGCCCCGCCCATCACCCGGCGGGGCCCCGCCTCCTCGCCCCGCCCCCGCCCCTTTGCCCCGGCCCCCCCCGCCCCTCCCCCGCCGGTTCCCCCGCCGCCGCCATTAGAGGGCCGCTTTGTGTCCGCTGGGCCCGCTGGTGAGTGAGGGCCGGCCCCGCCCGGCGCCGCGCCGCACCGCGGGGAGGGGGGGCGGCCCGCTGGGGCGCGGAGGCGGCTTGCCGGAACTGCCCTCAGCGCCGTGCCGTGTCGTGTCGCGATAGGCCTCGCCGTGGGGGGTGTCGCGGCGCGGCCCGGCCCGGCCCGCTGCTCCCGCCCGGTGCTCGTGCAGGCCTCGAGCCGGGCCCCAGCGCCGCCTCACCGCCGCCTGTTCGTTTTCCCCCACCGTTCCGTTTATTTTCCTCCGCTAACTCGATTCTTAGAGCCCGGAGGAGCGCAGCGCTCCGGGGCCGCGGGCTCGGCGTTCCGTGCCCGAAGGGAGCCGCGGGTCCCCGCGCTGCTGCGGGCCGTGCTTTCCCCCCGGCAGGCCGCGCATCCCGCGCTGTGCTGCCGTATCCCTGACAGGAGAGCGGTGTAGCGGCTGGTGCGGGGCGAGGCGGCTCCCCCCAGCTCCAGGAGGAGGATGTCGCCTCCCCAGGGCCCTTAGCGAGCCCTTCCCGCCTGTTTTGTAACCGTTTCTGTAGTCGCGGGTGTTTGCAGAGCACAGAGGGCAGCTCAGCCCATGCTGGAGGAGAGGGAAAGTTGGATAACGGGACGGTGGGTGTGTTCGCTGCTTTTGCAGGCTGACAGTTAGCTGGCCTCTTCGCTGTTTCGCAGGTTATTTCGGGAGTCTCCCTCGGCCACTGAGGGATCTTCGGGTTAGTGAGCCCTTATCGGATCTTAGCCACTCTGTGGTCGTTCAGGCGTGTGGTTTCTTTTGTTTGTTTCTACTGCAAATAGTGTTTTTAGCATCTTTAAGGAACGCTTGGCCAGCAGCAATTCTGATGGAGCTGAGGAGCTGCTGAAGAGCTTCAGAAGCGTTCCTGTTAATAAACTGTGTGCACAGGGGGTGAGAGGAGGGGGAAGTGTTGCACTTCCCTCAGGTTGTAGCTGCTGCAGTTAGTTTTCTCTCCAGAACATGTTTTGATTTTTTTTTTCCCCTCCAGTTTTCCCTGTCAGTAGAAACTGACGTGTTTCTTTTGCCAGAGTTTTGCTAGAAATGAGCCAGGCTGTTCTTGAGGATTTTAACTTCCTTGAGAGGGAATGTGAGGAGTTTTACATTAATGGACTCTAATACGAGGTGTGAGTAGACTGTATAGAGTACCAGGAATTTGTAGCTTTCCTCAGGTAGCACTGATACCATATAATGAGTGATGGCTGAATAAGTCATAGCTTAGGAGGGTTTGTATGGTGGTGTTAAATGTAGACTGTAAGCATGGAGGGTGCTGCCTATAAAAGGCTTTTATCCTGGTGTGTAGTGTTAGCAGCCTGAACTTTCATTTGGTTGTCAGTGGTTTGTCAAAATTCATAATGTTGGATCCCGGAATTAAGAAGTTTTGTCGTCTTAGATGAAACTCAGAAACAGATTTCATGCTGGAATAGCTGTAAGTTTGTGAGCTACACCTGCTGTAAACTGAAAGCTGAAGCTTGCGTGCTCCAATGTAGGCTGCTTCATTCTTTGGTTGCCTCTCCCAGCAGGAAATCATGGAGAATCCAGATCATGGATTGAAAATTTTTTTTGAAAACATGTTGCCCTGTCACAGTCTTGAGCATCAGTGCAGTGAGAGGTTGTTTTCATGCAGCTATGCAGGCAGGAACTCTGCTCTGTATTAATCCTTTAGCTGAAGTTTTTCAAGTTTCCACGTGTGGTAGTGACATAATTGAAGTTTCCCAGTGTCTGTCTCTGTATGTGTGTTTGGACGTGAAGATTTACTGCTGAGTATAAGGGGAGAAGATAATCGAGGCTGGGGAAGCAGTCTTCTCTTCCTGTCTGTACAGGTCAAGGATGGATGGATAAAATCTGAAACCTGTAGTTCTTTTTATATTGAGCTGGTGTGTGTGGTGGTGGAGTATAGCAGAGTTGAGGCATGGCTCTTTCCTTCTATTTTAATAAGCATCTGTTGAGACCGAGCTGGCTCTGAGTTGCTGTGTATCCTAGAGGGAGAGGTGCTGAGCTTGGTCCCAGGTGGGCAGGCAGAGCATCAATCTCACTGCAGGAATGCATTGCTTTTTTAAATGGAAGCAGCACCTGTGCATGCAGAATGGTGGTATTTAATCTTTGTGTTGCTGTGTAGAGCTCAACAGAATAGGCAAGGTACAAGTCAGCTTCTGTTTAGTGGTGTTTGGGGTCTGCGGGCTCAATTCATTGCTACCCTGAAATGAAAATTTATCTTCAGACTTCAAAAACAACAACAACAACAAAAACCTCTTGCCATTGGGTGTCCATGTGTAGGAATGCATGTGTTTAGGTGCTAGGAGAAAGTCTTCTGCTTTCTTGCTCCCTCAAACCCTGATGTGTTTGGGATTTTAACATTATAGGGAAGGAGTCAGTGGAAAGAAGCTGTAATACCAGTCAAGCCAAATAATTTCTTGCCTGCTGAGTGGTGAGCTATTGGATCTTTGCATTGGACCAGTGCTGTTCTTTAATTGAAACAAGATGGTTTATAATGCTGCTAGCAGCGTGGGGCTCAGATAACCTGTAACAGATCTCAGGGAGACTCAACCACAGGAATGCTGTGAGCACAGCCCTTGTAGCTTAACTGAGGAGTGTGTTTAAGTAGGACACCTCCCAGGAAATGGAAATGGCGTGGTGACTGCAAGGAGCAACAGCTGCTTCTGGATGGGACAGTGCCTGCAGAGCTCTGATGGAGTGGCGGTGGTGGGAGCACAGTGTGGTGAAGGGACACACGGCCTGAAATTCACAAGAGTGAATTTCTGAGCAGGTTGCCAAATAAGGATTAGAAATGGGACTAACTCGTATTCTGCATGCAGTCAGATATTTTATTTCTCTGCATGTTTTTGGGCTGCTCAACATGACTTGGTACTGCTGGTCTGATTTAAGTGGGGCAGCAGGCTGCTTGGTGAGTTGCAAAAACAGAAGTGAGATCAGTAAATGCTAGAACATCTCTGTAGAGCAGGCTGAGAGAGACAACCAGCTGAGAACTTCTGATGGATCTGTTCTGTAGAGCAAGTTTCTATCAAAGATGGTATATTCTATGGTGATGTAGATGCTGAAGGATTTGCAGTAGGGTGTCTTCCACCTGAGCTGGACTTCTAGGGAAGAGCTTTGAGGATTTCAGAGGGCCAGCAGTCTTGATAAAGTGGACTGCCTTGCAGTTCAGAAGGTAACATTTTTGCATGTTTGGTTTGGATTTTCACTTTTGCTTTGCTGAAATAGTGATGTTTCCATGTGCTTTTTTTTCCCTATGGCTTCTGAGACGTTTAAATGCTCAGTTGCTCAAGACAGCATCAGAAAGTAGCAGATAACTGCATGATAAATAGTAGCCTTGTTTTGAAATCCATTTACTTTGCTTTCTTAAGCCTCTTTGGTAATAAACAGTCCTTGTTTGCCCTGCTTGTAAGGTTGTCAACTTCACATCCTTCAAATCTGCAAGAATTTCTTCTGCCCATCTGCCCTGATTTCTGGGCACACCTTGCACAGGGTATTTCACGCTACCACGTTGTGTCTATGAGCTGTCAGCCACCGTGTTCACGCTGTGTCGCAGTAATGGGACACCCTTTCCAGCACAGGGTTGGATGTGCTTTCTTGTTTCTCTGTGGCATATTTGCTTTCAGACCACCTGGCCTGGGTACGCAACCAGGAGCCTGTGACTTGATATTTGTGACAGTGCCACGGTCAGCTTGCCACATTCGAGACCTGATTTTATTCTAAAACATTTTCCCTTGACTGAGATCGCAGTCTGAGATAAGCTGGAAAATCTTATGGCCAGAAGAAATTCAAGGAGTCAGTTGGGCTGTGCCTTGGATTAACGTGAATAAAGTTCCTCTGTTAAATGGTGAGGGAAATCCTCTCTTGAAATACTGTTCAAAATGCACATCTCACCTAACACCTCTGGTTTTGTAGTGGTATTTCATGTTTTTTTTTTTTTTTCCTCTTAACAGCTTGCTGATAGATCAGGAAGAAATCTGTGCAGGGATATTTTTCTTATTGATTCATAGTAAACCTGCTTGCACCTTTGCCTGGATTTTCCACTCCTTGAGCTGAGACTGAATGCAATCCATCATTTCAGCTAGTCTAGGAATCCAGAGAGGTTTTTGGCCTCTTCCCGCTTCCAGAGTGCAGTCTGACATTTGTACAACTGCAAAACATGCACAATACTTTCCAGTTCCTTAAAAGCAGTGCCTGGGACACTTCCCAAGATGCCATAGTATCCATTGTGTGAGGCTGGGGTGTTAAATACATCTCCTGTTCTGTCTTTCTTCTTAGAAAAAAAAACATTTGATTCCAACCTGAAGCCTGATGGAATTCTTCATTCTGTCCTTTTCTTTCCTCCAGTGAGGAAGGAAAGTCCCACAAAATAAAGAAGTGCTGGGTTCATGTGTTCAAACTGGCTGTTAGTTTTCCTTTTTCCATCCTGACATGTCATCAGTTCATCTCATCTGTTTTGTCTATGGAACATAGTATGCTTTGCTTTCTCTGTACCACAGATGTGTGCAGTCAGCATTCAAGTTTATTAATGTATCAGTTTTAATCAGTAATTGATGATCTGGGGAAAGCAGTTTGCTGCCTGTTGGTTGTCAGCCCTTGCGAAGCTATCCTACCTTAATTAACACACATTGCGCTCCGCTCTTTCCATGCTGTTGGGTTCTGAATGGGCACTGCAGTCATAGCCTGGGGGGTGACAGCAGTGCCCTCTGCAGATGAGCCAGGTGTTGGGCGGCCTGGGACAGTAACTGGTGTGGAGAGAATCCCTATGGTCCATGGGGAGCCCTGCTGCTGAGTGATGAAAGGACAAGAGTGAAGGAAAACGTGGAGAATTAGTGGTTGGGAGTGTTTGGCTGTTTCTCCATTAGGAAGGGAAGATGGCACTCTGCAGCTTGAATCTACTGGACCAGGGAGGGCGAGTGCGGCCCTGGTTTGCCAGAAGTGAGGTGTTGCTTTTGAGGCTTTTAAAGGGGGGTGGTGAGAAGAGGAGAAGTGGGTGACAAAGTAAGGCCTCGAGTTGGCAGTATGTGTGGAGGAGCATCCCTCCTTCAGAGGCTGAGCTAGGTGGATGGGCAGCAGTAGGAGAGGCTGGGATAGTGCGGTAGGATGATGGTAAGGGGTGAGTGAGGCTTGGTCAGCATAATCCATTGGTGTCCATGACTGTGCTCATGTTTGGAGGAGAGTCTTGTAAAGCTTTAACCTTTTTTTGTCAAAGGTTTTGATGGTTGTTTTCTCATTCAAGGATTCATGCATTTCTTTATGTTGCATGGGGTTTAATTTGGAAGGGTCCCTGTTGTTTTATTTTCTGCCTAGCAGGTTAAACAGTTTAATTCCTTAGGCTAACAGAAGTTGTGTCAGTGTATGAGGGCATGCTTTTCCCTGAAGGGGATGGCTTATTAGTTTAGTTACTTCATTGCTTGGCTTGAAGCACGGTGCAATGACTACTCTTTGTTAATGCTTCCTGTTAATTTAAATAGCATCTTTATTCTTTCAGATATGTGTAATGGAGCAGGCTGCAGGTCTGGCTTATGCTTTTGCCATTTCTGCTACAACCATAAGTGCTCAAGTTTGTGTACATGTTTTAGCATCTCTGTTGAATGCCAGTGTTGATTGTCAGTTATGTTAGCCATGAGCTGTAAGTCATTTATTCTTTTCAATCTTTAGTTTGCTAGATACGCGCACGTAGATATTTCCGTTTTGTTAATTTTCACACCACATCTTTTCTGTACTTTAGGTTGACTCCTCACTGCACTGTGAAAGCCGTTAGGAAAAAGTCCTTGGGGTTAAAACCTGGGGCTCCACAGTGTTACGTGCACTTGGGGCTAGAAATAATTTTAAATGGCGACTGATCTGTCTGAAGCTGAACCCGTGCATCATAAGGCGCTTCCACTCTTAACGGGAACTCAGCTGATCCACACGGACAAGTTAAGTGAGGTAGGGGCTGACCCATTCTCCAGGCTTGCCCTTGGATCAGTCATTGACTTCCACTCCTGCTGAAGTTTTCATCGTACTCTTTCTCTCCTGGTTCTAGGGAACTCCATTGGGAGCCCAATAAACCCTCTAGGTGCTGTCTTTCCCTTTCCCTGCTTTTCCTGAGATGCTGCAGTTGTCAAAATCCCTGAATGCTCATCTCATTTAATGTGGAATGAAAATTTATTTATTTTCTAACTATAAAATGCAAAGCTGTCCTCTCCTGGTCTACTTCAAAGGTGCTGGGCTGGATATTACTGTCTTGAAAATTCTGAAATATATGAACATAACTAAAATATTTCTACATATGCTGCTTTGATTTACTTGAATCCCAACTCGAAAGCTTTCTGAGTTTTCCCAGTATCTGTACTGACTCATAAATGCTTTTTGTAGAAAGCTGAAGACGACACGATGCCGATCCGCCGCTCTGTTAATTCTTCGCGAGAAACTCCTCCCAAAAGCAAACCTGCTGAAGGTGGTGAAGAGGTGAAAGCAGGTACTGTAACAATTCTCTACTGGGTTGTTGTAGCCAACCATGGTGTTGTACCGAAGCATAGGCTTGGATGCTGAAGTTGCCAAAAAAAATCTTACAGCAGTGGTTTAAAATCCTAATAATTGCCTCCTTTTTACAGGCTGTTCTTGGCTTGCTGGAAATATTGTACACTTCTTAGTGGGAAGTCACTTGGTTTGTGCGTCATAACCCTGTGGCAAAGCCTTGACACTCTTAATATGAAAACATAGCTAGATATCATCTCGTCTAGGCTTGCATGTTCTTCTGAACAAAGGTAGAAATTGGGAATTTTCAGTAGTGTTAAGAAAACGGCTTGGAATAGAAAGGAGGAATTAGTGGTTGCAAAACCTAAGTGTTCAATTATTTTTATTTTCCTGAACAGAAGTGTTTTACCACACCATGTAATAAAGCCTGGTATTAATTAACATGTCTGATCTCAGCAGCTTCATCTTGGTTTCTCAGAATGTGTCATTTCAGTATAATTTTCATAGAATCACTCAGGTTGGAAAAGACCTTAAAGATCATTGAGTCCAACCACAACCCAACCATACTACCATAACTAATAACCCTCTGCTAAATCGTGTCCCTGAGCACCACATCCAAATGGTTTTTAAACGCATCCAGGGATGGTGACTCAACCACCTCCATGGGGAGCCCATTCCAGTGCTTAACAACCCTCTCTGTAAAGAAGTTTTTCCTGATATCCAACCTAAACTTACCCTGGCACAACTTGAGGCCGTTTCCCCTTGTCCAGTCGCCAGTGAGAAGAGACCAGCCCCGCTCTGCTGTAAGCACCTTTCAGGTATTGGAAGAGAGCACTAAGGTGTCCCCTCAGCCTCCTTTTCCCCATACGAAGCAGCCCCAATTCCTTCAGTCTCTCCTTCTGGGGCACATTCTCCAAGCCCTTCCTCAGCCTTGTTGCCCTTCTTTGGACCTGCTCCAGCACCTCCATGTCCTTTCTATACTGAGATGCCCAAAACTGAACACAGCACTCAAGGGAGGCCTCACCAATGCCGAGTACAGGGGCAGGATGACTTCCCTCGTCCTGCTCACCACACCATTCGTGATACAAGCCAGGATGCCATTGGCCTTCTTGGCCACCTGAGCACACTGCTGGCTCATATTCAGCCAACTGTGCATCAGTACCCCAAGGTCCCTTTCCATCAGGCAGCTTTCCAGCCACTTCTCCCCAAGCCTGTAGGATTGCCTGGGGTTGGGTCCTGCATTTTGGTCACAACAACACTTGGCCCTATTGAAACTCATACAGTTAACCTTGGCCCATCAATCCAGTCATTAAGTTTCAGTGAGTTTGTTCTCATTGGTGGGATAACTCTGTACATTACCTAGGAAAACAACTATTAATACACATTTAAATTTTAAATGTAGTGCTTTCATGGGAGGAAAGTTATGCACAGGAATGGAGTAGTAATGCTTAAGCTTCTTCTCAAAGACAGAAAACCAGTGCAGTGCACAAAGGCATTGTGACAGACAGCTCTTTAGCCAAGCAATGGGTAGCAGCAGTTTATATTTGGTTAGGTTGTGGTTGAACTTGATGACCTTAGAGGTCTTTTCCAACCTGAGCAGTTCTATGACTGTAATTCTGTTCGCGTGTTTCCCATTAGGCAGGCCAGTCCCTTAAGGCCTGCTCTTTGGTAGATGTGCTTGACGTAATTTGCTTGGTAAGTTGGTTTCTGACTGGATTTGATCCTGCTGAGAGACAAGTGCTACTGC
Source organism: Gallus gallus (assembly GCF_016699485.2). Lineage (NCBI taxonomy): Eukaryota > Metazoa > Chordata > Aves > Galliformes > Phasianidae > Gallus > Gallus gallus. The sequence continues at coordinate 6,720,272 of NC_052552.1, forward strand.
TGATACGCATGCAGACTAAAGCTCTGCCAGATCTGGACAAATGGGATTGAATAATTAAAATCCTTCAGTTGCCACAACATGTAGTGCTGAAAAAGCAATGTTTAAAGATACGTTTGTTGTAAACAAAGCTGTTTATGCTTACCTTCTCTAATCTCTTTTAGAATTGTATGGTTCTGCACCTTTTTGAGTTAAAATGCATAAAACTTGACCTAGGGGAAAAGCTTCCATTTCCATGATAGTGATTTTTTTTTTTCTTCTTCCTCCCCTCCTCACCTGTAGGCATGGTGATGGGGGGTGATTGCAACAGTAACATCCAGAAGTTAAGAGAAGGATGGGGAATTAGTTCATTGTGAAAATACTGTGTGATGTTGTTTGATTCTGGCATTTGATGGCTGGTTGCACCATACTGAAGCTCTTTCAGTACCTATGTTCACTTTCTTACTTAAATTCAAATCACCCCTTAAAATTAGAGCAAAGAAATAGGTTGGAAATCTTTTTTAGGATGTGTTAGTGCTTTTCTTTTTTTTTAATCCTCCACCTTCACAAAGAGCAGGGGCTAGTTTTGGATAGTAACCTGATGCATTTTTGCATATTTTAGATGCAGAAGCCACTTCTGAGGAATCTGCCTCTGCTGGAGAAGAACAAGAGAATGAAACCCTGCCTGCTGCTGCACCCAGTGAAGCAGAACAGCCAAAGGAACCTGAGAATGAAGAGAAGGGGGAAACCAAGTCCTCAGTAGAAACCAAAAAGGAGTAAGGCTTGCTTAGTGCTGAACTTAGGAATTTGGGTAGGAGAAAGACTGGTTCTGTAGATGGAAAGGATTATGGGAGAGATGGAGAATATAGGATGTGTCCCTAAAAAAAAAAAAAAGGTGCCTGTTTTTCACAGGAAGAAGTATATTCAGTGTTAAATGTTCTGGGCGTATTTTTTTGTTGTTGTACTTGTATTGTTTTACAGTGTCCCATCTTATTATTGTTTTGCATTTTTTCCTAAGCGATAAGGATCAGTCTAAGGAAAAGGAGAAGAAGGTGAAAAAGACCATTCCTGCGTGGGCTACTCTTTCTGCTAGCCAGCTGGCTAGGGCACAGAAACAAACTCAGATGGCTGCCACTTCACGTCCGAAGATGGATGCTATTTTAACTGAGGCCATCAAGGTAAGTAGGAGTCAAGTGTTTCTTTGTTCACCTGTCACAAAGCAAAAGGACATAACTACAATTTATGGTTTCAGTTTTCTGATGGTACAGGCGATAGTGCTGTTGTCTTAGCAGGAAATTTAACTGAGAGGCATGTATGCTTCTGTCTGGAAACCCATGGATCTGAGATGTGATGATGATGGAAGGGCCCTGTAGCTTTTCTTTGTTTAGAATTTGTTTTCCTCCCTGGTTAAAATATTAGGAACAGCTCTGATGATGTAACCTGGTTGATTGCTGGTGTCCTTTAATTTGATGTGTCTCCTAGCCATAGTTAACTTGGTTTACCTTGATTAATCCATCTATTCAATGCATACCTTTTCCAGCATCTTATCATAATTAAGAGCAGATGGAAATACTCTAAGCTAGCATTCCAAGTGATGTTGGTTTTAGTTGACTGTATACTTCCTTCTGCGTGTAAGAAGAGACTTGTGCTGTTGGAGGCACTCTGCAACTCTGCTGTCCTCACATTGAGACTTGGTTTGTGCAGATTGCCTTCGCTGGAGACCTGAATTCCACCAGCCTTAATTACCAGATGGCCTTTTAAGCCCCTGAAGCACACTGTGGTGCATCCAAATCTGTTAGACTGAGTGAAGCCATGCCATAAACTTCAGGTTACTCTAAACTTTACACTTCTGGCAATGTAATAGTGTTACCAGGGCAGATGATGAAGTTCAGTGCTCTATTATACTGTGCATAAGTAAACCTTATCCTGTAGTTTGCAGCTGTGGTTTTTGGATAGTCTTTCTGAAGCCATCTAGATCTGGTAACTTGCTTAAACAGAGAGGGCTTTATCAAGTCACAGTTGGGGTTTTCTACAGTATGTCAACCCTCTAAACCCTGTCCTGTTCTGATCCTCGATTGGAGGACTAGTGATACAGGCTGGCTGACATGAATCTTCAAAGACAGTAATCCTCAAGATATGAACTTTAAATTGGTGTTTGTTTGTTCTACCTAGTTTGCTAATGCCAATCCTTTATCTCCTTCAAAAGATACCAGCAACTTGTTCTGATTAATCTGTTAATGATTGCTCTATCTGACGTCATTATAATGAATTACTAATGACTCACTGGTTGGGCAGTGCTGGTTTGTCCAAATGTAACTGTTTTTTTTTTTGTAATAGCATGTAGTGTACATGCCATTACTTTTAAGTACTTCAGGAGAGGGGGGTAGGTGACATGCTTGCTGTTCTGCGTTTGTGTTTGTCTGCTCTTCAGCCACTCTGAAAGAGAAAGTTATGTGTTTTCTTACTCACATTTTATACTCCTGAGTCATTGTAGGAAAAGGGCCATCCTGTGCTGGCCTGTAGGCATCATCAGCTCAGTCTCTCTTCTTCTGGTCCCATAGCAAAGTAGTTTCAGTCCAGATGTTCGTTACTAACTTTTGATCCTGTTGCAGGCCTGCTTTCAAAAGAGTGGCGCATCAGTTGTTGCAATACGTAAATACATCATTCACAAATACCCTTCCCTGGAGCTGGAGAGAAGAGGCTATCTTCTAAAGCAAGCCTTGAAAAGAGAGCTGGAGAGAGGGATCATCAGGCAGGTAAGGGTCGCTTTGTGGAGTGGTGCTGCCAGTGGTATTATTCAATCACACGGGAATTTAAGGAACTATTAGCAGGCCTCTAGGGAGATCTTGTTCTTCCTCTTGGAGGTTCTTCAGTCTCTGTGTTCACTTTGTTAGACACTGATAGAATTTCTGCATGGTTCTGTCAGTCTGATGCTGTGCACTGACTGTTGTCTTTTGTGCACTTGTGCACTGTGGGTGACTGTTTCATGGTGATAAATTGCTGCTGCAGTGCTGTATGACGCATCTTCAACCTGAGTCTAGCAACATCACTTCTGCAGCAGCATGTTGCTTTCAACACTGTAGCTTACACCTGTGATGCCAATTTTGTTAGGATCTCCTGGTCAGGGCAAGAGGGTATGTTTGTCATGTCTAGCCATGGCTTCTGATCTACTGAACTGGATTCAAATCCAACTTCAGCCCCTCACAGCTAATCACCAGGATGAGCATTCATTCAAAATCTGTTTAATGGTGTTGCTTAGTCTCCTTCAAACAGTTATTATCCTGTGTTACTTTGCTGAAGGCTGAAATGGACTTTGTTTTGAACTAGGTGAAAGGGAAGGGAGCTTCTGGAAGCTTCGTGGTGGTGTCTAATGCAGGAAAAACTGTTCAAAAAGCCAGAGACAGAAAGGTAAGGTGGAGTGCTTTAAATGTTACTCTAAAACACATGCATCTTATGAAATGCAGCTTAACCCCAACTCAAACAATTTCCCTCTACTTGCTGTACCTTTCCTCCCCCAGTACAGTAATTAAAAGATCTGTTTCACTGAAATCAGAATCAGAAAGCTAGTATGAGAATTAAGTAGAGTAATCAAAATCTTAGTTTTAAAATGTTTACATTAAACCCCTAGGCTTTGGTTCTGAGGCAGAAAACTGAATAACCCTGAAGTTCCTCTTCTGTCTTTACCTGGTAGAGAGAGATGCCTCTCAGGTATTGTAAGAGAACTTTCTGCAACTGCTGTTTCTGTTTTATCTGTTGCGTGGATAAATGGAAGACTTCAATCTTCAGCAATATCTATTAGACAAATGTTTTCTATTAGCTGAGAGAACAGAGGGAGGAAGTAGTGAATGTCCTAAGGCTTCTGGAGGGAAGCTGCAGATGCTGGGTGTGTACTGTTTGGAGGTAGTGTCATGTCTGAGTCCAGTCCTCACAATTAGTTGTGTTCCAGCACTGCTGTTCTCTGCTCCCCACTGCACTAGATGTGCAAAACACATTTCTAATGCTGCAGTTTCAAAATGCGTTGCTGGAATTGCCAGCTCTAGGTGATCCCAGAGAGTTTTCTAGCACTAAGGTGCTTACCTCTTGGCTGTGGGGCAGAGCCCAAGGCCTAAACTTGGCAGTAATAGTGACACATTCAATACCAGGACACTACAGGAAACAAATTAGATGCAACTTCTTTTTAGATAGAACTGTGGGCTCCATGGCAAGTTTGAGTAAGGCACCTGATAACTATTAATGCATCACTTTTCTTGTCTGCAGTATATTTGTGTATTTGTTTTTAGTTGCTTTTTCTATGTCACAGCTAAACAAATGGATGGCTTTTGGTTTTGGTGAATTTAGCTGGCAAGGTGAGCAGCTGTCTGGGTGAGCAGCACCCTCACCTATTTGACCATTTGCAAAGCTCCTGTTCAGTATCAAAATCATTAAACTTCAGCAGATTTCCTGGCTGTCTCTTCTCTCCATCATAAAAAGGGAATCATCCCCTCCTGATGGCAACAAAGTGATGGAGGAGAATTCAGGAGAAAGGAATGTTACCTTCAAGCAAAACTTCATGCTGTCAGTTGAACAAAAGTGCTGTTTATTGTTGGGAAAATTGGACCTGTATAAACAGGTCTTGTCTTTGATGGTTTTTGTTTTGTGTCAGTGTGAATCATTTTCACCTGACTCTGTCATTGAAAAGTAACAAAGAAAAAGCCTCCATTAAAAAATAAAGAGGAGAAGGAAAGTGTTTACTTAAACAAAAAAACGCACACACACAAAAAAAACCAAAAAACCAGGAAATATAGATGTTGCTAAATGCTCAGTATGTTTATGTTTACTAGACTTTCCTAGACTCCAGTGAGAATTCCAACAGATTTGCTAGACTTATTTAAACTGCTAAATTGTCTAAATTCCAAGAGCTGCCGTACAGAACTTGATTTTCCAGATCTCTGGCAGTGTCAGGAGCACTTCTCCTTACCTGTGCATTGCTGGTTCAGGAAGAAACAGGTCTAGGCCCCACTGATGCATAAAAGTGTATGTATTTCAGAAAAGCACTTCCGTTTCGACTCCAGAGCAACAGGTCAAGCTGGAAGACATCCTGCCACTGGCTTTCACCCGCCTTTGTGAGCCAAAAGAAGCTTCTTACAGCCTGATCAAGAAATATGTGTCTCAGTATTATCCCAAACTCAAAGTAGATATCAGGTAGGTGCAGGGGTATGCTCTTGAAGCAGAGATTCTCTGAAATGCTGTCTTCCTCTGGCTTTGCCTCCCCCCACAATAATTCCATTCAGTATTTCATCAGGCAGCAGGCAGGTGGTGCTCTGCACTGTACAGCCTGGAAGAAAGCTTGAGAAGAGCTGTGCCTTTTCTCTGCATCCCTCCACACCCAATCTTTGTTCCTGATGCCAACATCAGCGGTGCTGTATGCATCTCTGCCCTTAGCAGGAACCAGATATGGTTCATAGATATGTGGATATGAAGGCCTCTCCTCGGGATTTTTTCTAGCATGGTTCTGAATGCTTTAACTGGCATACACTTGAAATAATCTGAGAGTTTGCATAAACGGAATGTGTCAAGGGTCAGGAAGGAAGCTAATCTAGTAAAGCCCCGTGCATCACCTCTTACTGGGGCTTGTACTCAGCCCCTTGTTTGTCTGCGAGCTGACTGACTCATTGCCCACCGAGTCCCCTCTACAGACGTGTGTTTCAAAATGAATAAATCCTTCCAAATGAAGCTTGTTTCTGGATATGCAGTGACACTCAAAAAGCACTGCAGTAGAATTTCCGCTAACGTACATTGTTCATCTCATGTAACCAGCACTTGCTGACAGATCTCCATTTAAAATGTCTGTATGTAGGCAGATACCTCTTGTAAGTACAGCTTCTCTCACGTTCTCTGCAGTGCATTGTTTCTGTGTTTGTTTTGTATGCTGTCAGTGTGCGTCAGTAAAGCTTTATCCTCCTGTGTTTCAGACCCCAGCTGTTGAAGAATGCCCTGCAGAGAGCTGTAGAAAAGGGCCAGCTAGAACAGATCACAGGGAAAGGAGCATCTGGGACATTCCAGGTCAGAGCCAGAGTTCGTCTTTTTTTTTGTTGCTTGTAATAACCAGGAGCCTTGGATACAAGTTAACATGCCCTCCCCACCCCAGTTTTATTGGGTGCCCCTTTCTTTAGCAGCCTGTCGTGTTCAGCAGTTGTCAAACTATGAAGCAGTAGGACTCTTTCTCTTCTTGGTCTACATTTGTGAAACCAGACCCCCCTGCCTTCCTTGCTTAGCATGCTCTGCACACTGCTTCAGCTCTGACTCATTAGCACAGTAGGGGAGATGGTGGGGTAAGCTATCCATTGCTAATTGTAAGTGCAGTGGGTACCCCAGATGTCTGCAGTGTTCTTCCTCATGTCTGTGCCATATATGTCTCTTGAGTACATTTGGTCTGTGGGATGGAGGAAGGTGTGATTTATTTCCTTCCTTGAGTGGCAGGCCCTTAGATTGCCACATACTTGCAGTGTGCTTTGGGACTGGGACAGTGTGTTACCAATGAAAAGCACTCCAGGCCAGCTGACTCAATAGGCCTGTCCTACCATTAAAGCTGGCAGAACAGCATTCCCTCTGCAGTGTTTTAATATAAAACATATCTGTGCTAATGCAGGAGCGCCGACCCACCTGGTGCAGAGGAGCTTGTCCTGACCTGGTTTGGGAGAATTTTGTCTTGATGCTTTTCTCTTCCTCCTTGGAAAATAGCTGAAGAAGTCAGGGGAGAAGCCCCTGCTGGGTGGGACTCTGATGGAAGATGCCATCCTGTCTGCTATTGCGGCCATGAACGAACCGAAGACCTGCTCCACCACAGCACTGAAGAAGTATATCCTGGAAAACCACCCAGGGACCAACTCCAACTTCCAAGGTAAAGTCCCAAACTATCAGACTGGTTTTCCCCCCCTCCCCAAACTCTGAAGGAGAACCCAGCAGCTGCGGATGCTGGGACAGGTTTGTGCAACACATTTAAACTATTTGGTTGAGCTTGCTAGGGAGCAGACTGCTCCTCTTTGTGCCACAGAAGTGCTCAGTGTTTTTAATTCCCACAAGTTCCTTTCAAGCCTGACTACTTTCTGAGATGTGATGCATGTTTCTCTTGTCTATAGCACTTTCCTGGGAAGGTGAAGCAGTGTATCAACTACTTTCTTGATCTTGAACTGTCGACAGTATTTTTCTCTGTGTTGAAAAGCTGCAGCTTGATGTAAACACAGTTCCTGTTTGCTTTTTATTTAGAGAAGTTACATGGTCTAACTTAAAAAAAAAAAAAAAAAAATTCATATACATCCCTCTTTAGTGTTTTGTTTGAGGACCTCCTCTGGCTCTGATTTTGAAAAGTCAAGCAAGTGAGGAGGGAAAAGACTAATCCAGTTGTATTTGGAATAAGATTTGGCATATCTTTGTTCCCAGTAAAGACAGTAGTGTCTATTTTGGATTTTGTGTGAACAGAAGCAGTAATAACAGTAGATTTTTCTCCTGTCTTACTTGCATTTTTCAGTCTGAGCCCTGATGCAGTTGTTTAACGTAGGCTGAAGGTCATTTAAAGCAGCGTGAGCTTGCAGCAGTTTCTAGTAGTATCAGACCTAAAGGTAGATCATCTTGTTACCATGGCCTTGTGATGCTGGAGCTGTTACTCTGGAGCTGGGGCCAGAGAGGAGGTTGCTGATCTTGCAGTCATCACCTGGAGCAGTCAGCATCTGCACAGTTCTTTAAGGCAGGGTTGAACAATGTGCAGAGGAGTGCAGCCTCCGTCCCATCAGTGCAGGCTGAAGAAGTTGCCTGTGGCCTTTTGCCAATGAGTGGTGGATGTCAAGTGGGACTTCTTAGTCTTGGGGCAGGGAAGAGAGTTTCTAGGTTTACTTGTTTGTCTTCAGGACTGTTGGAAACTGTCCTGGCCTTAGAGGCCCATGTTTAGCTGGTCTTGAGTGCTTGTCAGTCTTACAAGTCAGATAAGGAAATTTCAACTAGCAATGTGTTGTTCTCTTTCTCCTTCCATTACTTAAAAAGAATTTTGCTGCTCTCTGTTTTAGGAGCAACCAGAGGAGGATCTGTCGGGGTGTAAAAGCAGGCAGGTACACAGTATGCAGTCAGTGCTCTACATTCTTACTTCACACTTACAACTCCAGTCAGATCCTTCAAATGCTGCTGTTGATTTTTGGTACCCTGGGTAAAAATAGGCTGATATTGTTTGTGTTGTGCCTGTTTATAAGGTAGAGCGAAGGCTTATTTTAACAAACACTTTGGAGAACACGCTCAGGAGAGCTGAGACTTGTTACATTTGGGCAGAAGTAGTTACGCACTGCTATTAAATGCATTTTGAAAGAATGGTACCCTAATCATGACATCAAAAACCTGTCACTGTTCTTGACTTCTTCCTTCAGTGAATGTAAAGCCTCACTTGCTAATGGTTCACAAACCAACACTTGTCTCTTATCAATTGTTTGAATCTCCGGGAAAATTAACTGAAATGATTTAGTATGTCTTATTGAAAGGGGAAGCTTTGAAGTGCAGTGTTCTCACTGAGTCCTTCACAAAGCAGCAGGTCGTTGGTGAGTGCAGAAGGAAGCATGCAGTGATGTCTTCATGACTTTCAGCTCTCTGGTGCAGTTTCATTTCCCTTCAGGTGTCCTGGGAAAGGAGACTTCATTCTGACTCCCCATCTCTGATTTCAGAGGGCACTGCAAAGAGCAGTAAGATTAGACAAGTGGACTAAGATAGTAACATAACCTTTCCCTGATGTTTTTTTTTAATTTTTTAATTTTTTTTTCCCCACAGTGCATCTACTGAAGAGAACCCTGCAGAGATGTGAGAAGAATGGCTGGTTGGAGCAGATTTCTGGAAAGGGCTTCAGTGGAACCTTTCAGCTTTGCTTCCCTTATTATCCTAGGTAAAGGACTTGGCTGTAAAATGATGTTGAAGATAGACCAGTCAGAGAGTGTTGCTGAAGTTCATAGCTTGAACTCCTATTTATAGGGAAGTCTATGGAGGGCTTAATTGAAAAACCACAGCATTGTCACCTGTCTTGCTTCTAGATGATGACAGTACTTGGTGTCTGACTGTGAGTCGACATAAAGCTGACTTCATTAGCAAGGGAGACTTTAAGGACAATGAAAATATTGGGCTAAATGCTCTCACGTACTCTGTCATGATGATTGTGTTTTTTGTTTTTTTTCCAAGATAGTAGCTATTTATGTGTTCCCATGTTAGAACAAATTTGCATGAGCAGGTGGAGTATTTTGTACTTAATGCAAGGATGCTCATAATGAGTAGGACCCAGCTTCTCGTGGTGCTGATGTGGAGGAGAGGTGGGAGGAGGGAAGGTGTTCTAGGTTGGCCACCATAAGACTAAAAGCAGCCTTTTCTCTGCTGCTGTGAGTGTACATTGTGCTGGGCCACAAGGAGCCCAGAGATGGTGACATAGTGTCCCATGAAGAGCCAAATAGGAACACAGTAATTAATGTTTCTGCTTCCCACCTTCTTTTGTCATGTATGTGTAAAGTCCTCAGTAGCTCTGGTCTGCATTCAGAGTCACTGAAGTCTGATCTTGTTCTTTCATTGTTTGCACAGAAGGAGCAATTAGGATTAGCCAGGGCCTTAGAAGTCATGCTCTGACAAGAATTCTCTTGTAGCCCAGATGTGCTCTACCCGGAGAAGCAGCAGGATGAGGACTCTGAAGAATCTGAGGAGGAGGAGGAGGAGGAATCTGAGGAGGAAGAAGAATCTGAAGAGGAGGAGTCTGAGGAGGAAGAGCCACCACCAAAGAAGAGGTATGGTAGCGTAAAAGGGAAATGGGCTCCTTTGGATGAATTGACAGTCAGAGCTGTAAAGTCTTTTGCTGTGGCTGCTGATCTGCAAGGCTGTCACTCGAGAGATATTAGGAACTTCATTTTCCAGCATTGTTTTGAACTGGGGAGCTGTTAGGATCAGGACTTCTCTCGGATGTGTCTGCAGAAGCAATGCTGTGTTCCAAAGATAATAGTCTATCACTCTATAGCTGGAATTCCTCTAGATGAGAGGAATATTTATTCTCTGTAGTGCTTTTAATCTCCTTGGTGCCTTTTGTGCTCTACAAAACTGTGACGCTTCATGGGCCGCTGCTTGGATTTGTTGTTTTCTGAGGAAAACCTTTTCCTACAGTGTTGTCTGCAATTTTATAGCCAGACAGGAAACCTGTCTCGCTCAGAATATGGGTTTAAGATAAATGTTGTTCATTAAATAATAAAATCACTGTCAGAGAGGCAGAGAGAATGCTTAACTCGCCGAATTGTTCTGACAATTGACTTAGGCATATAAACGTACAAATAATGACAATTAATCTAACAAAGGAGCCAGTGCTCTGCCAATGAGATATCTTTGGGGACTGAGAAACATGTAGTGTGACAAGATCTACCACAGGGCTTCTTGCTCTGTGGGATTTAGCTAATGAAATGTACTGCTGCATGAAGGAACGAACATCCGTGGTAAAGAACAAAGATGCCAAGATCTGTTTCATTTATGTAAATTGATGACAGCAGCTCTGCTCTGAGTAGTGTTTGTGCCTCCACTGAGATCCTGTGCTGCCTTTCTGACAGGATGCAGAAGAGACCTCCTCCAAAATCACGGAGCAGAGCCCCTCCAATGAAGCGAAGAGAATCCAAGCCCAAGCCCAGAAAGACCCCAGCAGCCCACCAGGGGAAAGCAAAGCCCCCACCCAAGGTGAAAACTCCTGTGAAGAAAGCCAAACCAGCAGCCCCAGCCATCAAGAAACCCTCTGGTGGCAGCTCTTCCAAGAAACCAACAGCTAGCGGGAGGAAGGAGGTGAAACCTTCTGCCAAGGGCAAATCTGCCATGAGGAAATCTCTCCGGGCAAAGAAGTAAATATTTCCACTGTCAGGGAATCCCATGATCAAATCCACAATCTTGTTTTATAAAGTCAACGTGCATTTGTATTTTAGTTCTGATGCTTAAACACTTTTTTTTTCTTCTTGAATGATGGGGAAAAAGCTGAAAACTAAATCAAACCAACCTAAGCATTTGTTAGATCTCAGTGCTGTGCCTTGTGCCTACCCCTCCCCTGGAACAAGTCATCTTTAGTTTCTGCAATAGTCTTAAGACTTTTCTAGGACCTGTAATCTGTACATTTTATGGTGTTCCTCTTGGGTTTGGGGGGAGGGCAGCATTTAAAAATTCTTCAAAGAAGTTATTTGTATCTTTAGGCAGCAGGAGCATGATGATTGGGGGAAGTATGATTCTTAATTGAGAAGGTACGACAGCACTGGAGTCCTCCTTAGATCCCCTGCATGATGAGGTCCTTCCTGCTTCTGTGAAGGAGCAGTGTAAATATACAGCACTTGCACTGAGTCCTGGAGGTGTTCCTTTCTGCTCAGCTGTGATGCTGGCAGGTTGAGGAGGTGTGGGCAGCTTTTTCAGCCTGGCACAGTTTGTGTGAGAGTGGGTCCAGGTCTTCAGTCATTGGAGGCTGCCGTGTGTACCAAGCATCTGACACCAGAGGGGCTCTAAAAGGGGTAGTTCTCAGGCGGGTGATTTGAATTAGTGTTTCCATGCTACTTCTGTTACCTTAAAACCAAAATATATAAAAGTCTTCTTGAATCCAACTTTCAAATGTTTTTAAGAGATGAAGAGCCTAAGTTTTGTCACTTCTTGTTTACCCTTTTTTTAAAAGAAAAGTTGGAAAGCTATACAGTTGCTAATGTAGAGATGTTGATAAGTGAAGAACATGCAGTTTGCTAAAATAAAATGAAACTAGATTCCATGCCTGCTCTGTGTGTCCTTCATCTTCCTCATCACAGCTTTCTTTTCCTGGAAGCCCAGAGAGGAGGGAATTACAGTGAGTGTGCTTTGCTGCAGAGGCACGCCTTTGTTAGAAGTACACTGCTGGTGTCAGAGAGCATCCTGGACTCTCCCTTGAATGGGGCAACATGAGTGATTCAAATGTGACCTCTTTGCTTAACATGCTCTTGGGAAGAGCTTTGCATCTACCACACTGGGAGCAGTGGGAGTGCCTCCAGAAATCAAATGCAAAATGGAAAAGCATCCTTACTCTATTTACCCTTTTCAGATGCCGCCTCACTGTGCTACCTCCGATAACTGGGAGTTTAAAAAGCTCTTACAGAAATGCGCTCCATTGCTCACAGCCCTGGAGCAAGGCTGTAAGGAGCAGGCTTATGAAAGCTGTGGCTAACATGAAACAGAGTAACGCACTCAAGTAACCCACAGGGCTGTAAAGTAATTAGAAACTTTGGTAGATGGCTTTGCTGCCACTATGTGTACTACGTGTACTGAAACAGCGGGTTTTGGTGGTGGTTTCCTCCGAGCAAGCACTGGAGCATGCCAGATCTGAATAACAGCCTTCTCTCTAGGATGCTTGTGGGGGTGCAGAGTCATCTTCCCAGCTGCTGGCCTGCAGCACCTCTCTACTCCCTCTTTGTGGTAATGTTTCCATCCCAGCAGCCCAAAAAATACCTGCTCAGCAACCTGCATATCTCTGATCCTTTGTGCCTGAGCACAGCTAAATTTTGCTGCAAGGTTTGTGCTAAAAGCTGCCATTGGTTCTCTCGGTCACCTCCAAACTTTTTAGTTGTGGCTTTTGTTGCTGGTTGGGCCACCTGCCTTCCCAGGGCAGTCTGGAGTGGTGATCACCTTCCACTGGGGACTGGATGGGGAACCTCTGCCTGCAGCACAGCGTGGTGGGGCACCAGGAGAAAGCAGCAGCTCTCCGGGAAGCTTTGCACCAGCTCTGCTGCGTGTCCCCAGCCTGCTTCCTGGCCAGACCGGCTCTGTTGTGTTATTCCCTCAGTTCCATCTGTCCTTTTTTTTCCTTTCTTTCCGCTGCTTCGATGCTGTTGGCTCCACCAGGGCGCTCTGTGGCATCTCGAAGCAATCAGCATTGGCGGCAGACCAAGGTTTGCATGGTGCCATGGAAGCCCTTTTCCTTATGCCCATGGGTGCACCGAGGCTGGCGCTGGGGTTTTTGGAGGCACCTCCAAAGGCTGGGGCTGCACCTTCTCCCCAAAGCGTTGCTTTCCCCTTCCAAGTGCCTCTCTGGCTGTGGGCAGCTGTTGCCTTGTTCCCAACCGGAGTGTTTTCGGGTTTTCCTGACACAGTGTTGGGATTTGGGGAAGAATCTTTGGGTTTGGGGGATGTAACGTTGGGATGTGGGGGCACAACACTGAGGTCTTGGGGCATGCATGGCACTGAGCTTTTGGGGCACAACTTGGAGTTTTTGGGATGCGACGTTGAGGTTTTGGATCGCAATGTTGGCTTTACATATGGCTGCATCCCTTTCTTTGCAGTGAGCTTGGAGCCATCCCCCTTTATTTCTTTACGGCTATGTGACCAAAAGTAGAGAGTGGATGGATAACAGTGGGCAAAGTGGGAATTGGAGTGAGACGGACAGGGGCAGTGAGCGTGCAGCCACGTGTGTGCAGTGGGGAGAGGGCTCAGCATCACTTCTCAAAGGAAAGGAGAGGAAAAAAAAAAAAAAAAGCAACGGGTTGCAGCTGCGTTTTCCAAAAAGCCCGAGCCTTTCTGCTCGCCGTCGCTTCCAAGAGACTGAGAAAACGGGGAGGTAAATTGCAGTGATTCATCGCGGGCAGATCGGAGGCAGGAAATGGGAGTTCGCTGCCTGCCCCGTGCCCGCCGTGAGCTCGGGCTTGGCAGGGCCTGGCGTGCAGCGGGGGCTTGACAGCGCCGGGCAGAGCGTCCCTGCAGAGCATCCCTGCAGAGCATCCCTGCGTCGCGCCCGGCGGAGCCCCCCGGGAAGGAAAGCGCCGGGCTAAGGCCGAGAGCCGGAGGATTTTCGCCTGCGTTTCTCTGGAGCTGCCCGTGAGCGGGGGAACGGGGTCCCCTGCGGTGGGCGAGCTTATCTCGGGGTCAGCATCCCTCCCTGGGGGAGCTGCAGGGTGGCGGCGGCGGTGGCGGTGGCGGTGGTGGGCTGGGGGGCCCCATTGAGAAACGGAGCGTGGGAAAAAGGGGGCGGGGCTTGGGGGCTGCCTGCCTGTGGATTGGCTGGGGGTGGGGGGGAGACCCCCGAACGGTGCCGGAATGGATGGGGCAGCCCTGAGCCCGCACCCACTCGGGATGCGCCTGGACCCCCCTCCCCGTGTTTTTTGCATCCAGCGGTGTCACGAGTTGCAGGGGTCTCAGCCCCAAACCCCTTTGAGGCACATCCTTATGGCTTAACCCCCCCACGAGATGCTGCCACCCCCAAGGCGTGGGGAACCTAGCGTGGGGTCAGGATTTGGGTACCTGTGGATCTTGCTTGGGCTTCATTTGGGGCCACACACATCTTGTTTCGGTCAGGGTGTGGGGACCCCCCACATCGTGGTTGGGGTCAGGACGTGGGTGCCTGCATCGTGTTTGAGACGTGTGACCCCTGCACGGAACTTAGAGGCAGAGGGTGAGAACCTTGTTATGTTGACGTGGTGATGAGTTTGGGACATGAGGACTTCACATTGGAGGCAGGGTCTGGATCTAGGGACGCTTGCACAACACTGGGGCCATGGGGACTTGGTGTCGTATGGGGACCCTTGCACTGGGACTGGGCCACGGGGACCCTCTCATGGTTCTTGGGGTGAGGTTGGGGTTGGGGTTGGGATCCAGGAGCCTTGTACTGGGGCAAAGATCTGGGAACCTCTGTGATGGGGTCAGGATTTGGGAACCTCTGCACTGGGGTAAGATTTAGGAAGCCGCTGCCATGAAGAAGAAGATGACAGCCAATGGGAGGGGGCCGGATCCGGCACCACCGCCCCCCCGCGCGCGGGGCATCGCCAAGTCAGCAGAGGTGAGGCCACTGGGGTGCAGGTGTGATCCACATTGCCGCATCCCCGTGTGGCTGGGGAATCCCATGGGGGCTGCTGAAGCAGGATGGGATTGTTGACCCCTCCCAGTACGTGGGTTCCTTCATGGTGGAAGAGCTGGAGCTGCAGCAGCACGTGGGGCAGCTGGAGGAGCAGCTGCGGGCGCTGAAGGTAGGCCATCCCCATTGCCTTCAAATCCCCATGGCTGGTGGGGGGATGCCAAATGGCAGCAGGGGGACCCCACAACCACCCCCTCTCTCCCGGCCAGGATTGCCCCAGGAGGAGGTCTGTGGTGCTCAGGTTCAGCTTGCAGGGACTGAAGGTCTACGGTGACGATGGGGAGGTGGGTTCTGGGTGCAGAGTGCAATGTCATGTGCAGGGCACAATGTGCAGGGTGCTGGGTGCCACTTTGAAGAGGTGCTCTGGGGGTCCTGCAGCACTAGGAGCACGGCTGCATGCTTTGCAGCCAAGCACTTGCAGCCAGGCTCGGGCCGAGCTCTGCTCATGCCACGGTCCCAGCAAGGCCCTGCTGTTGCTGCAGACGCTGCTGATGGCGCACGCGCTGCGCCGCATCCTGTACAGCACCTGCCTGCATGCCGAGCGCCAGTTCGCCTTTGTGGCCCGCAACCCCCACAGCCCCCCCAGCACACTGTTCTGCCACCTCTTTGTGAGCCCCGTGGGTGAGGTGCGTGGCTGCATGTTCCTCCCACCCCCCTTAACTCTATGATTATTTTTGCGTGATTGTTCTGACTCTCATTCCCCCTCTCCCTGCAGGTGCACGTGCTGCACCTGCTGCTGTGCCGCTCCTTCCAGCTCTGTTACCTCCAGGCACACCCTGAGCTGCAGGCGGCTGAGCCCGACCCCCCCGTGCTGCTGCGGGAGACCCTCAACCCTGAGGAGGTGTCACGCAACGTCAACGCGCTCCTGTCCCTGCGGCGCCTGCCCGCCCTCGGCCCGCTGGGTGCAGGGGTGGGTGCAGGCCTTTGCAGTGCAGCATTGCATGACATCATTGCACAGCACATTGCACAGGAAATGCTTGCATGGTGCATTTTTGCATGGAGCATCTTTGTGTGGTGCATCTTTGCATGGAGCACTTTTTTCATGGTGCATTTTTTTTCACAGTGCACCTTTCGATGGTGGATCTTTTGCACAATGCATTTTTGCACAATATGTTTTTGCATGACTCATTTTTTTGCATGCTTTATTTTTGCGCAGCGTATTCTTTGCACAGTCCATTTTTGCATGGCGCATCCTTGCACAGTGCATCTTTGCACAGCACATTTTTCCATCATGTCTCGCACAGGCTTTCCTTGCACAGATTTTGCACCAGGTGAACTTCCCACGGTGCTTTGCATACATTGCACAGCACATCAGCAAAACCTCTTTTTGCAGGCTGCTTTCACAGCACTTCCCCTGCTGCTTTCAGTGCTGCATTTTGTACAGCCTCTCTTTGCATGGCCTTTTCCAGCACACAGTTGTACACAGCACATTTTTGCACAGAGCATTTTGCACGGCCCACCCCGCGTGGCTTTATCTCATGGCATTTTGCACAGCACTTTTTGCACAGCGTCTTCCACAGCCCTTCCTTTCACGGCCTTTCCCCGCACCATGTTTAACTCTCAGCCTATTTCCACAGCATGTTTTTGCACAGCATTTGCTCCAGGAGCGACGGGTGGAGGCTGAGGGCCGTGCTGTGGGTTGGCGTCCGGGGAACCCCTATTGCTCCCCAGTGCTGGTGCGCAAAAAGGCGATCCGCAGCAAAGTGCTGCGCTCGGGCGCCTACCGCGACTGCGGGGCTGAGAGCCAACTGCAGCAGCGCGAGGGTGGTGAGTGGTGGGTGAACATGGGGTCAGGGAGGGGGCCTGGAGTCAAAGAGAGGTTTGGGGGTCAGGGTGGGGATTTGGGGGTCAGAAAGGGGATTTGGGGTTGAGGAGAAGACTTTGGGAGTCAAAGAGATGATTTAGGAGTCAAGGTGGGGATTTGGGGGCCAGAGAGAGGATTTGGAATTGAGGAGAGGATTTGGGGGCTGAAAGAGAGGATTTGGGGGTCAAGGAGGGGATTGTGGGGCCACTGAGGGGATTTGGGGACCCAAAATGGGTGAGAGAGGGGATTTGGGGTTGGGAAGAGGATTTGAAGATGTTTGAGGGGATTCTAGGGTAAGAGAGGGGTCAGACGTTGAGGATCTGGGGGATCAAAGAGAGGATTTGGAGGGCTATGAGGGGATTTGGGGTCATTTGAGGGGATTTGGGGGGTCAGGAAGAGGATTTTGGGTCAGAGAGGGGACTTGGGGTTGAGGAGAGTATTTGGGGGGTCAAAGGTAAGATTTGGACATCAAGGAGGAGATTTGGGGTCATTTGAGGGGACTCTGGCATCATAGAAGAGTCTGGGGTTGGGGATTTTGGGGGTCAAAGAGAGGATTTTGGGTCGAAGGGTCAGAGAAGGGATTTGGTGTTGAGGAGAGGATTTGGAGTCGTTTGAGGGGATTCTGGGGTCAGAAGGCATCAGAGGTTGAGGATTTGGGCGACCAAAGAGAGGATTTGGGGGCCAACAAGGGGATGTTGGGGTCATTGAGGGGATTTAGGGGGTCAAGGAGTGGATTTGGGGCTGAGAGAATTTTGGGGATCAAAGAGAGGATTTGGGCATCAAATGAGGGGATTTGGGGTTGTTGAGGGAATTCAGGTTCAAAGAGGAGATTTGGGGTCAAGGAGAGGTGATTTGGGATAAGGATAGGATTTTGGAGTAAAAGAGAGGATTTGGGATCATTTGAGGAGATTTGGGGTCAAAGAGAGGATTTTGGAGCCAAGATGAGGATTTGGCATGAAGGATAGGATTTGGGGCTTAATGAGAGGATTTGGGGGTCAAGCAGGGGATTTGGGGTCAAAAAGAGGGAGACGAGGAGGGGATTTGGTGTGAAGGATGGGATTTAGGGATCACTGAGAGGATTTTGGTGTCAAGGAGGGGATTTGGGGTTCAAAGAGGAAATGATTTTGGGGTAAGAGAAAGGTTTTGAGGTCAAGGAGGAGATTTGGGATCAAGGAGGGGATTTGGTGAAAAGGATATGGTTTGGGGGCCAAAGAGGAGATTTGGGGTTGAAGAGAGGATTTTGGGGGTGAGGTGAGGATTTAGGGCCAAAGAGGGAACTTGAAGGGATGAGGGGATTTGGGGTTAGGGGTAGGATTTGGGCTCAAAGAGAGGAATTTGGGGGTCAGGGAGGGGACTTGGGGTGAGGATAAGATTTGGGGTTAGGGATAGGATTTTGGAGTCAAAGAGAGGATATGGGGGTCAGCAAAGGGTTTTGAGATCACTGAGAGGAATTTGGGGTCAAGGAGGGAATTTGAGATTGAGGAGAGGATTTTGGGGTCAAAGGAAGGTTTTGAAGTCCAGGAAGAGATTTGGGATCGAGGAGAGGCTTTGGTGGGGAGGATGGGATTTGAGGTCACAGAAGGGATTTGGTGTTGATGAGGGGATGTGGGGTCAGGAATAGGATTTGGGGCTCTAAAAGAAGATCCTGGGGGGCAAGAAAGAGATTTGGGGCCGGACACCCACCCACCTCCCTCAGCCCCATCGGGATGGGAGAGCAGAGGCATGCGGGGCCTGGTGCTGCTCCCTGACACCGAGGCCGCCCTCGCCGAGAGCGTGTGGGCCTTCGCCGGCATCGCCAGGTGAGTGCCCACCAGCCCCAGACCTACAGCCCCCAGCCACCCCCACACCCACCTGTGCGTCCCCGTAGGGCCAGCGGCATCGCGCTGCTGCGCGGGGATGTGCCGGGAGCCTTTCTGCTGCGCCCTGAACCCGGTGCCACCCCGCGCTGGTGCCTGTGGGTGCACACGCCCTGCGGGGTCGTGCCCTACTGCGTGCTGCGGACACAGCAGGGGCGGTTCTGTGTGGAGGTGAGCAGGTAGCAGGCGGCTGCATGCGTGCATCAGTGTGTGGGTGCGGTGCTGCTCCAGGGGATGCATGCACAGCTGCATTCGTGCATCGGGACGGGTGCGTCTGTGCATAGGGATGGGTGCATGCACGCACTACTGCATGTGCATACCGGTGTATCCATGCACTAGTGTGGGCACTTTATTGTGCACATGCATCCACACATGGCTGCACCGGTGCACCAATGCATGGATGCACTGATGCAGAGTGGTTTGGGTGCATCAGTGCATGGGTGCATTAGGGTGCACGTGCATGAGGAACTGAGACACAGGTGCATGGGTGCTTCTGCTTCCGAGCTGGACTGGTGCACAAACGGGTGGGTGTGCGGTTCGGAGCACATGAGTGCATAGGCACGCTGTGCTTAAGTGCATTTCTTTAGTGCACGAGTGCATGGAACACTGGTGAGTTCTCTTCCTGTTTGCATCAGTGCGTGCACGTGTTGGTGCACCAGCACACCGGTGCCTCTCTCCTGCAGCACTCCCACGCCGAATTCCGCTCCATGCCGGCGCTGCTCGCGCACTACTCGGCAGTGCCTGGGGGCTGCTTCTGCCGCCTGAGCGTGGGACGCTGCAACCCCGGCTACGAGCAGCGGGACGAGGACGGCCCGGCGCTGGTGCAGCACGAGCGGGGCTAGGCCCGACCCCCGCTCCAACCGTACGGAGCCCCACGGCAACTTCGGGAATAAACAGCTCTGTGCAACCGCGCTGCTCCGGGCTCCTTCTTGCATCTGCCCAGCTGCACTCCCGTGCACACCCACGCACTCGAACAATCTCAAGCGCTCGCGCTCTTGCACCTTCGCGCACACCCACGCGCGCCCCCGCTCTCTCCCGCCGCGCCGCTGCGCGGCCCCACGCACGCGCACCGCACGCCGCGCACCCGCGCGCCTTCCCGCGCGCGCGCCCTCTGCGACACGTGACCGCGCGGGGCGGGGCCTCGAGCGGCGGCGTCCCATCGCTGCGGCAACGGCGCGCTGTGACCGCGCGCATGCGCACTCTCTCCGCGGTCTGAGCGTGCGCCCCGCCCGGCTCGGCGGCGGTGGAGGTGCCCGCCGGAGTGCCCTCCTGCTGATAGGAACGCACGCACCCTGCACGAAAAGGTCTTCCGTTTGTGTACGTTCAGAGGTCCGTACGGAGGTACACCCGTATTCCATACAAAGCCTGGCCGAACATCCTTCTCTGCTCAGCGCGAAGACGCGGACTCTCCCCGTTATCGAAGCAAACGACGAGGCTGTCCGTCAGGGCACTTCACAAACCGCAGCTCGCATCGGCTGCGCTGGGCCCGGGCTGCCGGGGGCGGGGGGGCGCCCACCGCCCCTTCCCACGCTGCTTCCCGCTGACGTTCATCCACGTGGGTGCTCCTGGGAGCAGCCCTGCTGGCTGCGCCTCGGCCGGGGCTGCTGGACGCGGACACCGCCGTCCGAAACCACGAGGGTTTAACCAGAGTGGGGGGTGGGCTGTAGCGGTGCAGCAGACCCAGCTGGAAAGGGCTGATCCGGGGCTATCAGCAGGGACGGGCGGAGAACCGCGCCCCGCTGAGAGATGGGGCCGGCGGGACTCTGCTTTCCCAGCACGGGAACGTGGTTGGGGAGAAGGGCGCTGACGGGCGTGGGGGTGTTCTTACGGCCCAGCAGGACGCCTTGGAGGAGGTGGGGAATCTCTGCCTGCTGGAGAAAGTGAAGCAAAAGCTGCAAGGGGACGGCGCCGTGCCTGCTGGTGTGTCAGCACAGTGAGCGCCTGGGAGGGGAAAACCAGCCCAGCAAACCCCAAACGAACGAAACCACCGAAAACCAACCAATCAACCCAACTTCTGCTGTCAGCAGAGGCTACAAGGATGGAATGGCCGGTGATAGTTTTAAGGTGGAAGTTCCAAATGCCTTCTGTTCCCACCACGGCTTTCCAAAACAGGAGCGAACGGCAGTGATGCCTGCTTGCTGCCAGCCCTGCAGTCATCTGGCAGCAAGCAGATAAGCAAGCAATACAGACCTGAATCTGTATTCCTGACTATTTCCTGCCCTATGGCAGAACCATTCCGGCCTTCAGTGCTGTCAGCTGCCCGTCCGGTTTTCACCACCCACCTGCAGGCCGTTCTGTGGTTGGTTTTATTTCATTTTTTCCCCACTGGAACCTGTTTGTGAGAGCACACGGGTGGGTGTGTGATGCTGTGGAAGTGATCCTGTTCTAACATTGTGCGGTAGCTACAAAGGCTTTTTTTTGCACCCTGTACAGCGTAATGCTCCCTGATCTGCAGGAATTGAAGCATTTATGCTGGCAGCCCTTCTGGGAAGTGGAGGAGTAATATCCACACTGTTCTGCTCTTCTTTTCTCCCAAAATTGCAGTTGTCACAGAGCTGTGATAATATTCTCATCCCAGTTAAGTGCTTCAGCCAAAGCACTGTTTTTAACCCTAAAAGCATCAGGGGAGCAGCAGGCAGGGAGCAGGAGGGGAGTGTACCCCAAGGAAGGTGTGCCAGTTGCACTTGGGAGTGAGGATGGGGATAGACTGCTTTGGACTTTGGATTCTCAGTGAATTGCTGCCATTTATCTGTTTTTCACTTCTGGAAGTAACTTATCCTCCCATCTCAGCTGCTCTCCTGGTAAAACTGTGCTGTGTGACCATCAGGGTAGGTTTGGTTCCAGTGGAGCTGTGGTGTCAGGTGTTGCAAAGTACTGTGATATCTGTACTTGGAGATTTAGACTCCCAGTGCAGCATTTCAGTCACCTCAGTACTGGCTCTGTCATAGAACTCTACAGAAATACAGTCCTGCATGTCTGAGACATTTAAGGCCTGGAAGCAAATGTGTTCAGTAGTCATACCCGGGCATGAAATGCCATGGGAGGTGTGAGGAGGTGCAGCAGGGAGGTGGGTGTCCAGCTGGCACTCTGCGGGCTGCCTGCTTGTCTTCATGCTGTGAACCTCCTCCTGAATTCATTCCTGTTTTATACAGCATGCTGAAAGCATCAGGTTCTTGGTGAGAGCTTTCTGCCTGGAGATTTATGGTGAGGACATACAAGACCTTCTAGGAGCTGATACCAAGCAGAAGTTGGAGCTGAGGCCAGGAAGGCCGGAGGAAAAACATTCTGAAACCCCAACCAAGGGGCAGACTTTCACAAAATACACCTCTTGGAGTCTTCTCAGATCTTTTTGCATGTATTCCTGGGGGAACCTGCAAATCTTCTGCCCCACTTTGCTCCCCTGCAGGACCACCTGCGAGGGGAAGGCCGTGGGAGCAGCACCACGTGCCTCAAGGAAGCACTACGGTGGGAGGGACCTGCAGTGCCCTGCAGCCTGGCAGGCAGTGTTGCATGGGCTCCTGCCTTCATGGAGCCAAATCCTGTTGCAGGCACTGATCTGCTTTGCTTTCTGAGCATGCTTGCACTGGGAGAGAGAAGGGAGAAAAGGGGCTTGGTGCTGATTTAGACCACACTTGCTGCAGATCCGCATCCTTTGTTCCCCATCAGCAGCGACACAGGTTTCCATGACGACTGTGGTTGGCACCAGGAGGTTGGCACCAGGAGGGCAGGACTTGGGCACAGCAGTTTCCAGGGAAACACCGGCACTCTGGGGACAGCCACTGGCTCCCACTGCCTCCTCTGAGCAACGGGTCCAGCCGTGTCCTCTGGAGACAGAAGGCCTGGGCTGACCCACGGCTTTCTTCTGAGTTCCAAAGCCTGCTATTCTCTGAAATCCCCTGTTTTAGTTCCTTTGCCTTTTAACATCAGTGATTTTTTAGAGTCTGAAGCCCCAAGGCTCGGCTGCCTGCTGTGGAATGCAGTTCTGTGAGAGAAGAGCAGGTGGTAGGAGCTCTGGTGGGAGCACGGCACAGCCAGGCTGTTAGACAGCCCTGGGAAGGGCTTTGTGGCACCCTCAAATGCAGCTGTGCCAACCACAGCGCTCTCCTGTAGCACAGTCAGAAGTCATGGTGTGCAGCCACCTGGCTGTGGTTCTGGAACTGGTTAATTCTGGGCAGGCACAGCTTTGCAGTGACATAGAACAAGGCTAACATCCTGCTGAGTTCAGTTTTCAGACGGATTTGCTCCATAATGCCCAGATTTTTTTTACATCTCTTCTTGTAGCATCACTGAAGCATCCAGAGGTGTTCGGAGGTTACACCGCCAAAGGCATTATCTGTGCTCTGAGCACCCAAAGGAGCTGTGGGTGTCCCTGGTTGCTGCAGGGGAGTTGGACCAGATGGCCTTTACAGGTCCCTTCCAACGCAAACCATTCTGTGATCTATCACATCCCTGACACTGAGTGGTGACAACTGTATATTGATATCCCTGCTGACACGACTGAGTTCTCGTTATGAGCTCAGAAGATGTGGGGTGTAACACAGCTGGTGCAAATGAATTCCTCTCATTTGAAATTCCCAGCGTGGAGGGAGTTTCAGAAGGGGCTCATGTGGGAGTGCAGTGCTCTCAGTTGTTTTGTGGGTTTTTTTTATGTAGGTTTGATGGACCGTTCAACACTTTGAACACCTCAATCATTTCTCAGCACGCTGCATGTTTTCTTCTGCACGATTTAGTGATTCCTTCAATGGTTTTGAAAAGATGCCATTAGTTGTTCAACACTGCCCAGGAGCCTCGATGTGATTTTAGAGCATCAGATAAATGAATTCATCTGGAGGAAAAAAAAAATATGTAGTCTGCCTGTGTTACAGGTATGATTTGGGGAACTGTGTTGGTGCGAACAAGACGCCCTCTCAGAGCGGAGGGGTTCAGTACAGCACTGGTAACAATACCTCTGATTATTGAATCAGCGCTTTGGTTTTAAAAAGCTCCCTATGACTGATGATATATATTAGAGATTTTGCCATAATAGGTGAAAAACATTTTAGTTCTTCTTAAAATATGCTGCTTAATAATAGGGGTGGTAGAAGGCAGCTTGGTGCAGAGAAGCTGGGTTGCTTGTGTCCTGGGAGATGGCTGAATCCATCAGCAAACTCGTAATGTTCACTCTTTTTGGATGTAAAGGTGGTTCCCTCTTTTTGCGTGGTCTGAAAACTGGTGGACAGCCCTCCGTGCCCCTTTCTGCAGCCTTGCTCCCATTCTGACTTGTGCTGTGCTGTCCCTGCTTGCAGCTGAAGGAGCACCTGGAGAAGGTGTTGTGCATGGAGGGGCTTTCCCTGCACCCTGTGCACAGTGTGGTGCAGTGTGAGCAGATTGTGGAGGCAGTCTGGAGGAACACTGTGATGAACAAGGACTCTTCCTGCTCCGTCTTTACAATCTGTATGGAAATCTGCACCGTAGGTAGGTGCTGGATGTGCTGCGTCCACAGGAGTGGTGGAATCCAGCCAGTCAGCTCCCAGCAGAAATTGGAGCCTACATGACTTCGGTCCACAGAAATCAGCGTGGTGCCCTGACGCTGGCATGCTTTGCAGAGTGAGATGGCTGAATATTCAAAGTCTTTTCTCCTCAGTTCCCCTTGGAGCTGAAATGTCTTGCAGTCAATCTGGAAACATATTTTGTTCTCCTTCTTTAATCTTCTAAAGCCTTTATTTCTAGCGAAGGCTGCTGGAACTGACAGCCCATACAGTGCCTTGGAGCTCAGACAGTGCAAAGCCTGGAGAAACTTACATCCTTCTCTCCTTTGTCTGACCTCTCTTAGAATTCACCCAAGGATTCCTTCATTTAGCTTAACTATGGGGCACATCTTTTAGGCAAACAGCTAATCTGGGTTTAAAGATGGAATAAAAGAGTCCCTTAATGATGTTTTAGTGACTAATTTTCCTTTACCAAGTATCTCATTTCAGCTGGCATTTCTTTAGCTGATAAAGCAGCCTACTGCATCTGAACAAGGACCTTGAAAGCTTGGGAAAGCTCAGGGACTAAGAAAGGAATTAATCTCCTGTATCCTTCATCCTTGATCCCAGCTGGGGCCCTGAACAGCTTGGTTGTGTTCTCTTCAGGTGTTTCAGCCATGGGGAAAGTTGTATAATGTCTTCTTAAACTGTAGTTCCAGATGCTGATGAGAGTATCTCATTTTCATCTGCCCAAAGTGGTGTATGTTGGACTTACAGAATGTCTCAATTAGCACAGCCGGTGGATGCTAATCCTCGCATTATATGCGTATGTCAAACCCCAACTTCAAGGCTAACGAGGAAAATGAAGTGTTTACACTCCTGTTTTGTGTTGGGTGCAGGGCTATTAAATTAATTGGTATTTATGTTGTCATCTTTAGGCTTCTCAAAGATGACGGGTAAGTTCCAACTTATTTTCCAGTTCCATATGCAGGATGTTATAATTTGCAGGCACTTAATATTTTAAAGGAGCTCCTCACAACTACATGAACTTTGTTTCCAAGTAGAAGTTCAGAAAGAGGATGATGGTGAGCACGGGGCTCTGACTGTGGATGTATGAAGCACTCAAGGTACCATCTGATGCTTAGGGTGTTTAGAGTAGCAGCTATTTTATCCCTTTATGTTGTGCTTAGGGATTGATTTGCTCAGCAGAAAGACGTTTTAGATCGGGCCAGTGCTTCTGCCACCAGGAGCAGCTGATGGGCTGTGTGGGGACGAGACAGGCAATACGTGCAAGTGTTTTAAGGAGAGTCTGGGGACCTCATTACAAGATGGAAACAAACCACAAAGCTCCGCAATGGAAGCAAACAGCCTCCTTGGGTAGAAGGACCAACAGCAACCAAAGCAACTTCTTAATTGTCTACATAAGTGAGGACAGGGAAGGAAAGAGTTAGAAAACCTACGTTTTGTGACAGCCCACTCACCCCAGGAATCAGAAAAGATGGTGAGAGAGTGCTCTGTTTAAACTCTGTTTTTCTTTTTGTTGTTGTTGTTGTTTGTTTTTTCCTCAGTTCTTCCATGTCCAAACATGCCAGAAAGTGTGGTGTGAAACAGTGCTCTGCTGCAAATGGCAAGCTCTGCAGTTAATGATCCTCTGCTGTAACTGTAAGTGAAATATCCCAGGGCAGTAAGTTTCCTTTATTTTTCATGCCTACTTGTAAACTTCTAACTTTCCCCTGTGTGTCAGATTATTCATTGTTCATGTTTACGTGTCCTCCACATCCATAAAGTTTAACTCTTGACTAAATTCAAGGTGATGTTTTGTAGAATTCTGCCTGGGAGAGAGCGGACTTGGTTCAAACTGTGATGTTCTCTGGTGGAAATCGGTGCTCGGAGCGCTGAAGAAGCAATTCCCTTGAACTTGGGATGCCATCACAAGGAATGATTGGGGCACTGAGATCTGAGTGCTGTGGATAATATGCTGTGATTTGATGCAAGCTTGGTATGAAGTTGAGTATGTTGAGGAGCTAGTGAAATTGAAGGGTTCCTAAAGTGTCTGCCTTAGTAACAAGAGACTTGTGTCATCATATTAAGTGCCTGTTCTGGTTCTTGACCACTGAGATGCTGCTTCCTGAGAAGAGCCTAACTTGGAATGATTTTCTTGCCAGATGGGAGAGGGCAGGACCACCTCAGGGCTGCAAAACTTAATGTAGTGGACCTGGCAGGAAGCAGGAGACAGTCAGAAACTGGAACTACAGGAGAGCAGAGCAAAGAGGCCACCAAAATCAACCTTTCCCTCTCTGCTCTCAGTCCTGGTTGATGGCAGGTGCAAACACAT
The DNA here is from genome assembly GCF_016699485.2 of Gallus gallus. Taxonomy (NCBI): domain Eukaryota; kingdom Metazoa; phylum Chordata; class Aves; order Galliformes; family Phasianidae; genus Gallus; species Gallus gallus. The sequence goes on from NC_052552.1 coordinate 6,746,556, forward strand.
CCCCTACTGTGACTGAAAGCTGACCAAGCTGCTGCAAGGCTCCCTGGGATGGAATACCAAGGCCCTGATGATAACAGGTTTATCTCCAGCTGACATCAGCTATGATGAAAGCCTCAGTACCGTGTGCTATGTAAATTGAGGGAAAAACATCAAGAACAAGTCCTGTATCAGTGAGGACCCCAAGGATGTTCTGCTGAGGGATATCAAGAGGAGATTAAGAAGCTGAAGGGCATTCTAGCTGAACAGATGAATGTGAATAACTTGTCAAGTAGGAAAACCTCAGCAGCCCCAGAGCTGTTTTATCTTTGACCAAAAAAAGTGGTTTTGCAAGTAAAGTGCTCACCAGATCTCACCTCACCCATTGCAGGAAGAGGTCTCCAGTCTGGTAATGTGCTCTTCCTTTACTGTTCCCAAAATGACCTTATTCTAGCAGTAAAGAACATCTCAATTCTCTAATATTTTCTCTAGCTTTCAATAATGACTAATTTTGTTAGAAAATGCTGATAGGATTCAAATCCTTAATTCTTATTGGTCAGTCTGGGTAGAATTTGGTCAACAGAAAAGGGATTTCAGCTGGCAGAGCAAAGATGGTGGAGAAATGACAATGTAGAATTAAATACAATTAAATACTATTATACATATATATATATTTTAAATTAGCATTCAGTTCCTGTTATCCTGAACTGCGAATTTTTGGCACTACAGGAAGAGTTTTTGCCTTGCTAACAGCACTCCTTAGAGAATGCCCCGTCTCCTCCTCGAGTATTCGCCCTCAGCAGGCCCACTGTGCTGTGCAGTAGGACTAGGAAACCTGGGAGCAAAGCGGTGCGAGCAATCTTTAGGGACCTGATCACCTCTTAAGAGTTGTCCCCTGACAAAGGTCAACTGTTAGGAGAGGCTGAAGGATTTTTCTCTTTTCCCTTTTATGCTACCTTTCAGAAACAGCTGGGCAGACAGGAGGAATTTCCTTGCACTTTTTAATCTCCTTCCCAGTATATTTTATCTTCCAAATCTGTTAGCATAACCTGGGAAACAGATCTCCCGTTACTCTGACAGAGATCAGACTTATATTTGCTTTAATATACTTGGAACTTAAACCTCTCCTGCTCTGCTCGGCGCTGATTCCTCTCCCCACACCTCTGAAGCTGGAGAACAGTGGGTGTTTTTAGCAGCACAGATGCTGGCACACAAGTGCAGTGCAAAGGAGCATGTGGATGGCGATATTCTTTGCTGGCAGCTAGCTTCTTTGTTCTGTTTCCAGGCATTTCACAGACAATCTCACCCAGTGACTGTGCATGATTTTTATTGCTGCTTTGCTTTGCAGGGCTTCCACCTGCTGAGGCCACTCACTTGGAAGGGAAGCCAGCTCCCCTCCCCCAGCCCCAGTAAGATGTTGAAGCAGACAAGCAGCTGATCAGAGAAGTAAGTCAGGAGGGGATATGTCCTATTGTCTTTGACTGAAACTTGTGGATTTTTATAGTACGTACTACAAATAGGGCATAGAGGTGTGTGGTTCAGCCTTTCTGGTATACTTTTCATCATTTTTTTTTTTGGTCCTTGGCCTTTTCTTATGGTCAAAATATATGTTCTTGGAGACATTATTTACAATACCATTTCCTCTCAGTACTGTTCACTTCACTCCATCTCCAGATGAGTGGGGCTTTCCACGACTTCTTTGAAGCACATATAACAAGAAGAGTGAACTACAAGTGATGCTTAGATTTGTTCTATCAATGGAGGGAAGAAAGCAGCAGGGAAAGGCATTAGGAACAGCAGGATGGGAAGGAGAGATGGAGCCAGGAGAAAGAATGAGGAGTTGGTAGAGAGAATAGAAGAAGAGGGGCCAGAAGGAAGTGAACTTTGTCCTCACTTGTTACAAAGCCCTTTCCAGGACACCACCTCTGCCCAAACACCTTTCATCAATACTGCACCCATTTCAGCCACAGGAAAATGTCAATGAGTACAGTTTTATTGGGGTGGATGTAAGCTGTAACCTCGTGTACAGTCAGGAGTGGTGCTGCTGCACCAGACTCTCTGCTGTGCCCTTCCGGAAGATGAAGAGATGTTGACCCAGCTAAAGGCCAGTTCTGAAGCAGAGCAGAAGTCCTGTGCCTGCCTTGAAGAGGGCATCAGTAACCTGAGGATCTGCTGTGGTCTCAGACTGTCTGCCCTTGGAGAGAACCTCAGGAAGGAAGCAGGTGCAGATTAGGCAGAGTGCACAACACAGAGTGATGGTGCCCTGGTGCTGTTCAGACACTGTGGGGTGACTTTGGGAATGAGCTGAAACAGAGGGTTTTTTGCAAACTCAGAGCTGTGGCAGCCACTGCAGCCTCTGAAGTGGCACTGACAACTGCTGCAGCAAGTGTTGCAGCCCTTGCTTTACCTCTCCCTTATTGACAGCAGGAGTGACTTCCCCTTCTGGTCCATTTGCAAGACTCTGTTCCAGCTTTGTCCTCTTTCCTCTTTCTCTGAGCTCTTTTCCATGTCAAGACCAGCCTGGCCCTGCTGCCCTGCAAGCCCTAAGGCAACAAAATACAATTTTGCCCATGCAGCTGTAAGTTTTCTCTGCCTTAGAGCAGCATTCCTCTAGAACAGAGGTTTGCGCTGCGGAGCTGTCTCAGCAGGCAGCAGCACTGTCTTGATCTGATTGGCTTCCCACAACCCACATGCCCCAGACAAGGGTGGCTGCAGCAGTATCTTCCATTGCATACAAATCTGATGCAGCTCTTGATTTCCTGGTGGATTATCAACACCATCGCTTTGCTGGAGGGCAGGTATTCCTGTCACGTACCTATAAAAGGTTCTCAGCTATCCTATTCATAATCATTTTTCATTTATACTCCTGCAGTGCCTCGGAGCATGTTTTGTAATGTGCTTACACAGCACATATTGTCCAATATTAATTCTTGCAACCGTATTCTTAATTCTTGATGCTATCACTTTCTAAGGTGAAAGGTTTATTTTTTCCACTCTGATTACAAGCATGTACCCCCTAGGCCTCTGAAATAGGTTTCTATGTGAATGTGAGGTTCAGGGCTTTCCCAGCCCTGTAAGATCTGTGTTCCTTGCCTGACATGCCCGCTGGGTCTCTGATGGTTTTTACTTACCAGCCTAAGAAGGTAAATAACAGACTTCTCCTCCCAGCTGAACAAACAGCTTTCAGCTTTTGGGGAAGTTTTTGTAATGTTTTCACAGATTTATGTTCTATGCAGAGCTCACTATTTACACTGCAGGTATTTGCTCTTTTATTCTTCAGCTGCTGTGAATTCTGAGACTAATCCTGTTGAGACACTTTTGCCTGAAGACTCTCCTCCTGCAGCAGATGAAGAACTGACATCATTCAAGGTTGCCTTCATTCCACTGCTCCCTGCCTGGCTGAAGAAACCCAAATGGGCAGTGTCACACATCGTCTCTCCCAGGACTCACCCTGCATCTTTTCAGAGCTGCAGCCTTTCGTCTCTTCTTGTCCTCAGGACTCAGCAGTGCCTCAAGCTGTGCGAGGTCATGGCAATAGGAATGCTGGAGCAGAGGAGGCTGTCATAGCAGATGGGACTTCAGCACCTGTGGACCAGCAGCAGCTGCTTGCAGGTCAGCGCCTGCTTCTGATAACTGCCTCCTGTTGCACACAGGCAAGAAGCAATCCTGTTCTTGCATGGCAGTATGACTTCTGAGCTTCAGCTATGTGTTCTGTGTGATGCAAAATCAAACAGATGTACATTCTTTATCCCCAGATTAACTGTGTCCATTTGGAGCAGATCAATAGCTGCTAGGTGCAGTACTCTGTTGCCTAATGCCATAATTATGAGAGAACTCTCATTGAGAGTTCTCCTGAAAGACTCTCCATTGTCACTGAGATCGCTATCACTTCTGCCTTTAACTCATGCATCTGACAGTATTTGCCAGACTTCAGCCAGAGCTGGCATCAAAATTTCCTGGGAACAAAATGTTATTGGCAGCATTAGACCCAGGGCCTGAATCCCTGGGGTGTGAGGGGTGCAGGGTCATGTCCCCCACATGGCTGATCTCTGTGAGCTCCTATGACACGTTCACTCTGCTGGGCCTCTCCCACCTTCAAAAGGAGCTATTAGCAAATCTAGGATAGCACTGTCTGTAATTTGTGGGGAGTTCTGTATGTTGATGGAGATGGCTCCAAAGAAACCATTTGTTTTGACGATATATCAAATCTTAATAGTCTTAGTGCCTGAAGTTTTTCTTCCTGTGATAACGGAGGAAAAATGCCAACTGCATTGTTAAAATCAGAGTTGGCTGCAGATTAGGCAGGAGGGTTTGGTTCCATAGGTGACCGATTTTCAAAGTCGCCTTTTAAATGCTTTACACCACAGGATGGCTGAGAGTCAGCAGAGCAGGATTCAGTCCTGCATTAAGCAAACAAAACTGAAAGCTGCCTGGCAACTGCAGGGGAGTAGAATAGCAGGTCATCGCTGGTGGAGAATGAGCTCTTTCAGATGGGTTTGAAGATCATTAAGAGGCTATTATCAGCAGAGGTTTTATCAGCAGTGGGATTTTCTCCGATCTGAGCCAGTGCTGGTGACCCTTAGCTATCTGCTCTGCTACAGATGTCAGCGCAAAGAGAGCTAGCAGCTCGGGAGTGCAGTGTACCTTGTCTGAACGGGCACAAGCTACACCAGGAAGCGGTGCCTGGAGTTGTTTGCCACACCAGTGCAGTGGTATGAGGGGTGAGCAGCCTGGGATCTGAATTCACACCAGGGATTAGGAGAATGCCTGGGCTCAGCACTCTGTTGAATATTTATCTCTCTTCCAGGATTTTTATTGCTGGTGTAAGATCACCAGGACTAAATTGCTGTTGCCCTTATAAAGGCAGACTGAGGCACAGCAAAGAGGGGTGGTGTGCGCTCAGACTGGCTTAAAGAGAACACCACTACGTTTGGACAGACAGTTTGCAGTGTTCCACTCTGCCTCAGGCTACTGCAAACCCCTTGCCTGCTTGGAAAGGTCACAGTGCTGTGAGAACAGCAGTCCTGATTCGTGCAGGGCTTGCTTCATACCCATGTCAGTGTGTGGGGCTGTGCAGTGTGGATGTGAGATAAGCTTGGTTTGAAACACGGGCCTATGCGTGCACACAGGTGGCAAGGCTGAGGCAGCCCACGTCATTCACTCTACCTGATACTGCTCCTAAGAAGAGACTGTACTATGGCTTACAGCCTTACCACTACGACATCTGCCATTTGAAATATGTTTGCATCATTTCGGCACCTCTTGTGCTTGCTTTGAGAGCCTTTCCACACAAGAAATATAAATTCCACAAAATGTCTTTTTTTTTTTTTTTTAAGGAATTCAGTGCATGTAGACAGATTCTCAGGTGCACTTGTTATTCTGATCACCTTTGTCATCATGTTTCTGACATGTATACTCATATGGAGTTCATATATAGCAAACTGTTATGAAATGTGGAATTTGCCATGATTACTCAGGACAGCAAATCTCCCGAGGAGTTGCTATTTCTGCATGGTGTTGTCTCAAGCATCGTTCAGGTACGGAAGTTCATCCTTCACAGCTACACAAATGCTTCTTTGTAATGCTCAGCTAAGAAAAGCACTTGTGTTTTCCAGGCTGCAGATGCTAGAACAACAAGTGGTAGGGTGGGAAGAGGCTGAAAATGAAGACCTCAATGAGGACGAGGAGAAGCATAAACGCCAGAAGTTTGCAGATGAGCAGAGGATGCAGCTAGTGACTGTGCTGCAGAAATCCGATAATGACAGCAGTGATTTGGTTCTGCTTAACATCTACGACTCCGTCCAGGAGGAGGTTTGAGCCAAGAGCAAACTTCTGGAGAAGATGCAGAAGGTGAGCCTGCAAAAACAGCTCCCTGCTTCTGATTCAGGGAGCATCCACTGGGATTATTCTCAGGAAGGCTTTTTCGCTCCTTACTTCAACACTGTCTCATCCATTTTTCCTTCTTTGCTTATCCATATATTTTTTTTTAATGTTAATGAGATACCTTAGGGCAGTATGTTTACAGAATGATGGCATCTGTGTCTAACATGCCACACGTGTGCCTGCATTAGTACCTACAATGTTGATTAGACTCACAGAATTTCTGGAGCGGGAAGGGACCCACAGGGATCATCGAGTCCAGCTCCACTGCTCCAATTTTTAGAAACTGTTGGAACAAAGTTGTTCCACGACTCCAGCCTTCTCAAAGGCCCCCTGAGGGTTTTAGAAGCTGGTCTCCCTGTTGTGTAACGGGACACCCAGAGGAACACATACGTTATGGGAGAGGATGCGACTCCCTCTACTGACTTAGACCGCTCGCTACATCCTCAGCAGCACTGGTTCTGATCACCCAAGAAAATGAGCTGTGCAAAGTTTTCCGGGAAAATATATATTTAAAAATAAAAACGCATATTATTTATATACATATATGTAAGCAGCACCCTTACATCTGAGGCATGCTTGAAAGTCAGTTTTGCTCTGATAATATGAGGCAGAATCAGGGGAGTTTCAAAAATGTGCACCTGTGAAATCTGCGTGTTAAGAACTTGATTAATTTAGGTTACTGAACAAATATGGCACCCTTTTCATCTAAAATAGGAATCCTATGACTTTGTTAGTGCAGGACGCAGAACACACAGTGAGATTAAATTTAAACCCATTTGAAGCCTCAGTAATTTATGGAATGATGTGTCAAGTCTTCGATTTAACCCAATGTGGAATTCTCTTTCTAGATGAAATCTCATCCTTATTATTAATTATAAATTAGAAAGCACTGAAACTTTTGTTTTTGTTTTTAAGAGTGGGAGGTAACGGTAAGTGCTTATTAACTTGCTTGTGTTTTGAATTTTGTTAAATTGTTGGCTTCAGTTGAGTATAAATCCAGATCACACAACCCTTTGGCATTGTTGGTTTGCCACCGTTGCTCTTTTATAAGTGCTTTCTCACTCTTGCATAATGGACAATGAAAGTGTAAGTTGCTGATCTACTTTTGCCAAGCTTTGGTTTTATCATACACCTCTGCGTAAACCATCTGGCCAATTCCCATTTCTGTGTATAACCAACATCTGTGCTTGTAGTAACTCCCATTTCTTTCTCTGTCATAACCCCAACTAGCCATTTTGTTGTTTTTATGACCCAGCTGTGAGCTGCTAAGACAGAAATAAAAAATCTGCAGACAGTTTGAGCTGGAAAAGATCGGTTATCTCAGCACTAACCACAATCTGGAGTGAGACGTGATGCTCTTCCAGCAGCTGCTGGATCAGGTGCAGTCCCTCATCCAGCGGGACTGCAACTACAGCAATCTGGAGAAGATCAAGTGCGAGTCCGTCTGGGATGAGGAGTCTGGCTGCTGGAAAATTTCAGAGCCTGGCATTCAGAAAAACCACCTGCCCGCAGGTAAGAGGAGTGTCGGGGTCACAGTGCCATCCCCTGGCTTCTCCTGGGCTCACCAGCAGGTCAATAAACAGCAATTGAACCACACTCAGCTGTGTCATCTTCTGTGTACAGTGGAGGCTTCTGCCTTTCCACCAAGTCTGAATAACAATTTAATGAGGACAAAACTTGCTGGGTCTACACAAAAATTTGGGCAAGTAGGAGATACAAACGGAAGAGCTGGCACAGGATTCCCTGCTAAGCTGTCCGTTCTCTGTGTGCCTTTGGCAGTGTTTAAACAAATCAGGTGCCCTTTTAAAAGCTGTTCCTCCTAGGATCTCAAATCACTTTGATGTTAATGAAAAAGCCCGACAAAGGGGATATTGCAGGGCTTGTTTAAAAGCTTGAGAAATCAAGGCAAGGCAGCATCTAGGCTTGGGTGTGTTGACTTTCCTGAAGCCTCACACCAAGCTTTAATTGACGGGATTTGGGGTCCTTGTGTGATTCTCATCATCTGGAGCTGCCCAAGAGACGCACTGCCCTCCTGTAAGACAAGACTCCCAAGAGCTCTTGTGACTGCTCTGTCTGATCCACGTCCTCAGCCACTCACTGGAGATGAATCACTGCACGGCTCCCCGAGGCACCTCTGTCAGCCCAATCGTTAGCACTGTGATGGGGTTCGGGGCATGTGTTATTACTGCAGAGAGGACAGCCCTGTAAAGCTGTGCTTTTTTCTGTCAGCAGTTCCAGCACTGCCGCAGCATCACCCTGCCAGAAAGAGCCCTTTTGGCTGTGTGTGAAGAAGCAGCTGTGAGCTGTGCCCGTCCTGCCAGGGCTCTGAGAAGTGCTGGGACATGGCAGGGTCAGGACCGGGTGCTGTGTGCAGGGCGTGGGCTGCCCAGGTGTGTGCTCAGCTGGTGCCAGCCGGCAGCTTTAGCAGAGGAGCCCTGAAGACCTATGTCAAGCAGGAGCTGCCCCTTTTAGACCTCCTGAAACCGCTCCTTTTAAGCGATTCGCTTCCTTTCGGGTAGCAGAACGACTTTTATTGCTGTAAGTTTACATTACTCGCAGATGCTGAAGAGGGCTTTACCCAAACCGGGCTGGGCCATATCCCTACCACCTGGACATCGCTGTCGCGCTGTGCTCAGGATACGATGCTTTTCATCGCATTTTGCAGTATTTCTAAGACTTAACGTGAGATGCTCAGGTGCCTGAGAGCTACCGCTGGGTACGCTCCCCCCAGCAGACGTCGGACGCGCACCTCCATACCAACCCTGCGCGGGGCGGCACCGCGTGGCGCCTTCGTTCCTTCCCGTTTCCAGTGGGGAGCTGGCCGCCGTTGATTGGACGGCCGGGGCGCTGCGCTTGGAGCCTATTGGCTGATTCCTTGCACCCGCCTCTTTCCCAGGATGCCCCGCGCCGACGAGAAAATGGCGGCGGCCGAGGTGCGGCTGTGGTGGCTGCTGGCGGCAGTCGCAGCGGTGGGGGCTGGGCCGCGCAGCCTGGTGCTGCTGGAGAACGGCAACCTGCGGGATACGCACTCGCTCTTCTTCCGCAGCCTGGCAGGTAGGGCGGGGTGGGGTGAGGCGGAGAGCGCGGGGGCGCTGGGTTGAGGGCTCCGTGTCCCTAGTGCTGTGTGCAGGGTTAGGGCCCGTGTTGCGAGAAGGGCATCGAGGCACAGGAGTGGGTCCAGAGAGGGGAAGGGGCTACGGAGCACAGTGGTGTGGGAAGCGGCTGAGGGAGCTGGGATGGGTCAGTCTGGGGAAGAGGAGGTTCAGGGGAGACCTCATTGCTCCCTACAACTCCAGAGAGGAGGTTGTTTGAGGTGGGGATGGCCTCTGCGCCCAGCTAACAGTGATAGGTCCAGAGGGGACGGCCTCAGGTTGTGCTTGGGAGGTTCCAATTTGGTGTTATGGAAAACTTTTTCTCAGAAAGAGTGGTGATGTTTGGGCACAGACTGCCCAAGGAATTGGTGGAGTCCCTGCAGCTGTTCCAAGAACTGTGAAGATGTGGCACTGAGGGACATAGTGGACGAGGTGGGGGTGGGTTAGCTGTAGGATGAGATGATCTCAGTGGTCTTTTCCAAACTTAACGATTCTGTGTGTCATGGCTGCAGATAGGGGCTTTGAGCTCACCTTCCGAACTGCGGATGATGCTGGCCTCTCCTTGATCAAGTACGGGGAGTTCCTTTATGACAACCTGATCATCTTCTCACCATCCATTGAGGGTATGACCTGGGGAAGTGCTTCAGCAGTGCTTCAGGGAGGTGCTGGAGACTGTTCTGGGGTGGTTTTGGAGAACAAGGTTCTGGTGTGGGTCAAAGTCATGAGCTGTTGGTGTGCACTTGCAGATTTTGGAGGAAACATCAATGTGGAGACCATTACTGCTTTCATTGACGGTGGTGGCAGTGTCCTGGTAGCCGCCAGCTCAGACATTGGTGAGTGTGGTGCCTGTAGGGTAATGGGGCAAATCACCACGTGTCACCCTATCACACATACCTGCAGCAAGCAGGCGGTGCAGTCCTCTTCCTTGGAGCTCCTGAAAAATAAATGCAGTGGGAAAAACACAATACCTGATTAGCTCCTAGGGCAGTGTCCTTCAGCTTTGCGCTTCCTAGATACGCTGGAGAAATGCTTGAAAGCATTTCTCTTCTCTGGTTATTTGCAGATGTGAGCCCTAAGTAAATGTGCTTCGTGTGCACAGTTATGAATGTCAAGGTTTGCGCTCTGAGAAAATGAATGAGTCTCACCTGGGGTGAGAAACAAAACTGGCCTTGATTTCCATTCTGAATGGGAATTTATCAGAGGGAGGTTGCAGTGCTCAGAGTTTGGCTGGTAGAGTGCTGAATGTGTCACTCAGCTAAACATATCTTGAGTGTTGAGACTGGGTTGCATCCTTCTGAGCCTGCCACGTAATGGAATCGTGTTCTCCTTTCAGGAGACCCGCTGCGGGAGCTAGGAAGTGAGTGTGGGATAGAGTTTGATGAAGAAAGGACAGCTGTCATTGACCATCACAACTATGATATATCAGATCCAGGCCAGGTGAGCATCTTTGTCTGCAGGTTTGGAGTATTGTTAATGAGAATGTGTATGTAAAGGATGAATCTTCTGTCCTTATTTTCCTTCCTTCCTTCCATCCCTTCTCTGCTGTTCCCAATAAAGTTGTACGTAGTGTTGCTCAGCAGCATCCAGTGGTGCTGCGGTCAGAGTGCTGGCATAATACTGCAGCACTGTGTGTGGGAGGGGTCTCTGCCCTGAATCCATCTTTCTGAATTTTCTGGATTTGATCTTACTGCTGCCCTGGGGAGTGTCAGTGTCACTGCATCTGTTTCACCCACTGAAGTGTGTGTCTGGTTTGTTTGTGGTAGGTTGAGAAGAAGAACTTTACAGGTGACACTTCAAGATGCAGGAAGGGTAATTTTTAGTCCCGGATGCTATTGAGAGAGATCTTTGTAGAAGTGTATATACTTCCATGTTTTCTTTCCTCTTGTTATTCAGTGCTTAAACATGAAAACCCTCTATTAAGGTCTGAACTTACTCTAATACTTTTTATTTAAAAGAAACTGTTTAAGCAGTATGTGGATGCTGTCCAGGATACATTTAAGCAGGATGTGCTGTCCTGTTTTAAAGATGAAAGCTACTCAGAAAAGTAAAATGCTGTAGTGTTACTATTTTTATCAAAAGGGTGTTTTATATTTCCTGATGTATCAGCATATTTAATTTACTGTAGGGCCATTTTTCTGATTTTTATTGAAGTTGTAACGTTTATACAATAGCTGTTTAGTTTTGATGGCCTGTAAAAACAAAGTTGACTTTCAGATAGAAAGAGAAGCCATTGTTTGCTGTTCTAAAACCTGAAAATTACTGGAAGTATATGTAAATACATTTGCCTGTGCAGTGCATTTACACAAATCTCTCTTGTTTCCTCCAAGCATACACTTATAGTAGCAGATGCTGAAAATCTCCTGAAGGCCCCCACCATCGTGGGGAAAAAGGCACTGAACCCCATTCTCTTCCGAGGAGTCGGGTAAGTAACCTGCCACAGCCAGGTGGCTGCTTTTGGGAAAGCAGTGCGAAAGCCTTGGTGCTGATGTGAGCTAAGGGCTGGGTTAGCCTAGTGTGAGCAATCTGCCTTCATTTTGGATATAACCAAAAGAAAACTTTCAGAGCAGCTTAGTTTTTGCCCCAGTGATGTTTCTGAATATAAATTAATGAAGTTTGACAGAATATCTCGAGGAAAGTAGTTCATTTCTGTAAGTGTGCAAATTCTGCAGCTGTATAACCGCATCCAAGGGTAAGGAGGTTTGTTCAGCTTAGTCGGTCCCTACATCTCCATCTGGGTATTGATGCCACTCATTGTGCCTCTCCCCACAAGGATGGTGGCTGATCCCGACAACCCACTGGTGCTGGATATCCTGACTGGCTCTTCTACGTCATACTCCTTCTTCCCAGATAAACCCATAACTCAGGTATATTCCTTTACTTTTTCTCTTCTTTAGACAAGTCCCTTAGATTTCAGCAACTTTGAGAAATGAATGCTTGCATGGTTAAACTGTTGGTTGATTTTGAAAGTATCAGGCTTCCAGATGTCTCCTGAGAATCTTCCTCCTTGCTTTTTGTTGGTGGGAAGATGTCCAGCATGAATGATACTTTGATTTAGGCTGATAGTTTTTCCAAAGTATACTTCCTTTAAGTGGCTTCATCCCAAGGAGCGGGTAGATGGAAAACATTGTAGATCCCATTTCTGGTTATTCTGAGCAGTTAGCTGAGTTTATTGGCTTCTGTTGAACTGTGGAGCATGTTACCTGTGCTCAGATTTTTCCATCTCAAAGCAAACTTTTAGCAGTAATGAAATTGGGTAACTTGGAGATTGTCTAACTCTTCTTTAATTATGTCTGAGTTGACTAAATGCTCTTTTAAATGTACTTCTTTTCAGTATCCACATGCAGTTGGGAAGAACACCCTTCTGATCGCAGGACTCCAAGCAAGGAACAACGCTCGCGTTGTTTTCAGTGGCTCTCTGGATTTCTTTAGCGACGCTTTCTTTAGTTCTGCTGTGCAGAAAGCTACTCCTGGCTCCAAACGGTACACCAGCCTCCTGGCATCCCTTCATGAGGTTTATCTGGGGGGCTGTGTGATCAAGGAAATAGGCAACAAACGTTCATGCTATTGGAAACAGCAAGAAGCTTGAATGCAAATAGTGTGTGATAGGTTCCTTTGGCCTTGAAGTACTTTGGAGAGTAATTCTTTTTAACTCAGGATGGCTGTTTCTTGCTTCGGTTTTGCTTTTGGTGTGTAGTTTTGTTTTTCGGAGTGGTTGTCATGTTTTCCTTGTCTTCCCTCATTTCTAGGTATTCACAGACTGGTAATTACGAGCTGGCTGTTGCCTTGTCCCGCTGGGTGTTCAAGGAAGAAGGCGTGCTGCGCGTTGGGGCAGTGTCTCACCACCGTGTGGGAGAGCTTGCACCTCCTAATGCCTACACCGTCACTGATCTGGTGGTGAGGCTGCACATGGGGGGCTTGCTTGGAATGTGTTCCTCTGTTGTGTGGGCGGGAGGCAACATGGTGCTGAAAAGTATAGCTGGATCCATGTTCATACTCATGTAACATTCATGTAACATTATTCTTTGACTGCTGAGAGCTGCTTTGATTACTAATACCCAGAATGTGTTTACTAGAGGGAAAACTTAACCTACTGGGACAATTAATGTGTTGTGGGTTTGTTCCAGGAATACAGCATTGTAATTGAAAAGCTTTCTGATGGAAAGTGGATCCCCTTTGATGGAGATGATATCCAGCTGGAGTTTGTCCGCATCGATCCTTTTGTGAGAACTTTCTTGAAGAGAAATGGTAGGTTCCCCTCACCTCTTATGCCTTGTGTTGGGATGTTTTCTCTCTTGGTGTGGTGGCATTGTAGCAGGAAGCCCTGTGAAAGCTTTCACAGCTTCTCCTATTGCTTGTATCAGTCAAACTTTGTCACGATCTTTTTCGTAGGTGGCAAGTACAGCGTGCAGTTCAAGCTCCCGGATGTCTATGGAGTGTTCCAGTTTAAAGTGGACTATAATCGCCTGGGTTATACTCACCTCTACTCTTCTACTCAGGTAAGTATGGTGGGAATTAATTACGCAAGAAAAAAAAATAGGTGTTTTTTTTATTATTGCTAAGCTGTGTTGTATCTGAATGTACAATGAATTTCAGTACTTCTGTTTTTTTTTTTTTTTTTAATCTTTTGATTTGCTTCTTGAGATTTGGAAATGAGCTCCACAAAAAACTGGCTGTGGTTACCTCTTCTTTGGGCCAGTGCTACACATTCACAGTGAATGCCCACATAGAACTAGTCTTACTGTTACAGAGGCTTGATCTGTGCACATGGTTGGAGCTGTTCTCTTTTGGCTGAAGAATGTGGTTTCATCCTGAAAACAAACCATTTGCTTGCCTTTTCAATAATGTAACAGGTTCTGGGGATTGGAGGGAGTCAGTTGGATGCAGGACATTGTATCTATCCTTGCGTACTGCCAAACTCAGAAAGAATGCCTGCTTCTCCCCTAGGTTTCTGTGCGTCCCCTGCAGCACACACAGTATGAACGCTTCATCCCCTCGGCATACCCGTACTATGCTGGGGCCTTCTCCATGATGGTGGGCCTCTTCATGTTCAGCATTGTCTTCCTGCACATGAAGGAGAAGGAGAAATCTGACTGAGCTCCCTATGGGAGGAAGAGCCTTTTCCCTGGTGCCACGCACAGATGGGCAGCACTCAGGGCCCTTACTGTAACTGAGGACTGGTAGGTGCTGGCCCTGATTTGGTCTTTTTTTTTTTTTTTTTTTAACAAGTGGGTTGACTAATAATAGAGAAAATGAACCAGATGATACTTGCGGGGAATCTGTAGTCAGAATGTTTGCAAATGTGGAAATGTGACGACTCGTATCATTCCTGGATTAGCTCACAGTGCTCTTGTTTTGTTTACCTGGCCCCTTGCTTGGAATGATTTTGGTTTGAGATTAATTCCATTGTTGAAATAAAGTCTTAGTTCTCTCACTGTGTATTGAAGCAAGCTGATTAATGTGGTTCCCTGGCTGGAGGCCCCTGTGTGTGGTGAGGAGCGCATAGAGGGGATCAGAGGGGAACGCTTTCTGTACTGAAAATGAGTGCAGTGGGGAGAGGCGGACCATACAGACCCCATCTCTCCATCCACTGCCAGCTTTTGGGGCTGGTATTTTTCCATGACTTAACTCTGCTCCTGGAGTGGTGCACATGCAGGGTAGGTGAGGATTTCACCACCACCCCAAGGGTACCAGCCCTTCCCAACACCCAGCCTTCATGCCCAGACACATGCACAGCCTTCTGCAATGGCTTTGCCTTCCCATGTATCTCTCAAGCAAATTAACACTGAAATTTTACACTCTGGGGGTTGGAGAAACAACTTGACCTGGCAGCAATAGACCATCAGCCTTTCTGGCTGGCCCTGCAGCCTTTTGGGAGGTGTGGGCAGGTTGGAACTCGGTAAGCTATAGAAACCTGGGGAATGCAAATCAAACTGTGCTTGGAAAGTGCCTGTTGTTGCCGAGCTGCGTCCTCAAGCTTGGGCTCTTCCCCCATGGCTGTGAATTTAGGCTTAAAGGATAAGCAACTGCTTTGTGAGCAGTATTGCACCTTCAGTGTGTTTCATGGTGCTGTGGCTGACACTGTGGTCTCTGTGGTTGTGAAATTTCACCTCTTGCCCCCCTCTCACCGAGCTGTAACAGCGGCAAATGCCTTGAGCTATTCAGGGCCTTTCTGTCTTCCCATGTTCCCAAAGCACTCCCCAGGACGGCATCGGGCAGCCCTTTACATACATTTTGAGGCAAAGAAGCCTTCCTGAATACTGACCCTACTCTGCGCTCTCAGATGCTTCAAAAGGCACCCAGAGGAGTGTGAAGCACCTGAAAAAGCACCAGGATTGCAGCTGTGCAAACTGACTCTTGCCCCCATGAGTTGTGGGAGCTGCTAAAATGTGTCTTGGAGTTTTCTGGGACACCTTAAATTCACAGGGGTAAGCGCAGGATACCCCAGAAACCAACCTGGGGCACTGTCAAAGGCACAGAGAGGTGTCTGTGGAGTCCCAAACGGAGTGGGATGACAGGCAGGCACAGAAGAGTACTGCGGGGTGTCCCATATACTCACCAACTGTGCACTGAAGGTTGCACCAAAACGTGCGGCGAGGGGCTCTGACTATCCCCCAAATGCCCTACGAACAAACGGGAGCACACGGGGAACCCTCCCGAGGGCAGCGCTGTGCCCCAGAAAGGACCCGGTGGGCGGAGGGACACCGCGAGGGCCGCCCCCGGCGCTCGGGCGGCGCTTTGCGACGAGCTGCGCAGCTTGGCGGTGGGGGCGGGACGTTTTGCGACGGCGGTGCTTTGCGGCGGGCGGCGGTTGTGGTGGCAGGCGGCCATGCTGCTCACCGTGTTCTGCCTGCGCCGCGACCGCAGCGAGCTCACCTTCTCCCTGCAGGTGGACGCTGACTTCGAGCTGCAGAACTTCCGCGCCCTCTGCGAACTCGAGTCCGGCATCCCGGCAGCTGAGAGTCAGGTCAGGGCCCGCTTCCCTCACGCTGCCCTCTCTCGAGGGTGCGCGGTGTCCGCCCGAGGCCCTCTCTTCTTCTGGGGGGCGGCGGTTCCGCGGGGAGGAACGCGTCCTCCGCGCCTCAGTTCCCAGGAGTGAGGAAGGCAGGGCTGGCTGCGGGTTCCTCTCCTCCTCCCTTTCTGTCCAGAGAACGTTTTGAGGCTTTTCTCCCGTTTTCTGGGAACTGTGGAGGCGGCTGTGGACACGGCGCTGCTCCCACACTCGGAGAGCCCCATCCCGCCCGGTTCTGGAGTCAGAGAGCTGCCCGGGGCCGGGCTGCGGCGTGCTGGGGTGTGCCTCTGGGCCCCGGAGGGAGTTTCTCAGTCTGCTCTCTACCTTTTGTCACCGTTTGTTTGCAGGCGTTTTGCTGCTGGACAGGGCAGTGTCAGCTCTGTCGCTTTATCTCAGTGCGCTTGGCAAAGTTTGTGAAGTTTTGTTTCCGGAAGTTTTTGCTTTGTGAGCCATTTCCCACTCTACATTAAGAAAGTGGGATTTCCAGTCAAGTGGATATTAGTCAGCGATGGAGGACTGTGAGACAGGAAAGCCGTATGCCCTGCCAAGCAGGTTCCCAGTGCCTCACCTGGCTTCAGACGGCTTTCCTCTGCCATTGTGAAGCTCTGATTTTGCTGCTTAGTGATGGTGATGAGAGGCATAATGCCCTCTGGTTCTGAGTCCAGCATGCCAGTGTGTGGGGGTTCTTGTGCAGCAGAACTCGTGCTCAACATGGTATGTGCCAGGAAGTGCTGTAGACAATGGTTCGAGTTGGGAGGTGCTCCTGAGAAAGTGTAAAGGGACAGTGTTGATGTGGCTTTTTTATTAATTAATTAACCCAAGAATGAAACCATTGCCTAACTTGCTTTCCGAAGCTGGAATAGAGGTTACGTGGGTTTTGCATTAGGAAAAAAGCTCTTCAGCTATGAGAAGTAGAAAGAGAACTGCAGTGGTGTATATGGGGCTTCTGCCTTCTGGGCTTGCCTGTAGCACTGTGTTACAGCCAGTGAGGCACCAGCATCTCTGATGACTCCTATAGCAGGTGACAGGGCCTGCCCCTGGTATGTGACATTCTGTGCCCTCAGGAGGCTGTGAGCGCTCGGTGGCTCAGTGGCCTTGTTTTCAGAGCTGCCCCTCTTGTGTCACAGTGACCTGTCAGCTCTGTATCTGTTTCAGGATAACGAGGATCACGTATTTCCATGCTTGCTTTTGCTGGAAGTTCTCTTTGAGTCTTTGCTCTGCTGCAACTAAACTGCTGCAGTTTTGTGATTACAGAGACTACAGGTAACATGGGTCAACTCTGCTTTTCAGGAGTGCTTCTGCTTGCTTTCTGTTCATCTGTCTATTTATACATTATTCTGTTTCCTTTTTAAATTTCTTTTCCAAGTGTAAATTTATTGTTCCTTTGCCTGCTCTTTCTGCCCAGTGTTTGTGCAGTGTTCTTTGGATCTTCAGTAGAAAGAAAGCTATAGAAACATAAATTATCAGTGAAGCAGTTGCGTCAAAGGATTTTGCATGCCTAAACTACCCCCCAGAACCAGGGGACAGCGTGGGTCCGTGTGCTGTACCCATCAGGTCTGGTTTTACTGCACACAACACTCATTGCTTTGTGGATGGCTTCCTGGCACAAACAAAGAAGACACATTTAATAGCCAAGGACCTTGCTGGGTGGTGTAAACCACAGAGTGCTAGTCTGAGTCTTTATCTTTCAGTGAAATACATTCTGGGCACTGCAGTTTGGGGTGGAGGTGAATGCTGAGGCCCATGGCCTCGAGGCGTGGAGATCTGGAGGGTGGCATAAGATAACGTGTGCAGCTGCAGGTGGGTTGTGCTGATAAGGGAAGGTGTAGTAGGTAGAGCAGAGGGGAAGAAATTGGGCTCACTGTGTTTTCTCTCTCGCATCGAGCAGATACCTTTTCTGGAGAAGAAGAGGGAATCTGGAGTTAAAACTCACTTTTCTGTGTTGTTCTGGCAGTGGTGGTATATCCTTCCTCTCTCTATGTGTATGTGCTGGGTCAGATTTGTAGCCTTTGTGGGCTTCTTCTTTGAAAGAGGAATGTTTCTGCTGTATAAGCTTTATTTTGGTGACAGCTGGTTTCATGACTGGGCTTTCTTGATCCATGAAGATGTTCTCCCCAGTGCCATTGTGCAGAATCCACCTGGTGTGTGGTGTGGTTGCCTGCTTCCTTGTCTGGGTTACCTCTGGAGGAGCACGTGGGTGCCTGGCTGGCTTACAGCTTGCTGTTTGTATGCTGCAAACTGCATAATTGGAATGCAGCAAAATGAAATCAGTTTATTTTAGCAGCAAAGTGGAATGGCTCAAAAGTGTATTAAGCCATGCTGCTGATGGATGTGGAGTGCTGAGCACTTAATTCACTGTCTGAGGTGTTAAGGCCGAATGTTCATAAATCCAATCCTAGCAAGACAACAGGTAAAACCTTACTTAAACTGATTAGCTCACGTCTCTTAGAGTGTCTGCATGGAGAAACTGCCATTTAAGATTTGTGTGTGCAGCTGGGATTTGCTGCATGCTTGCTTTCTCTGCAGCCAGCAGTGCTAGGAGTCAGGCCATGTGTGGTGTGCGTGGTCATGTGAGAGGATGTGCCCATCACAAGCCAACCTTGATAATGCCAGTAACGCCTTCCAAACCAGTAGAGCAGTGTCTGCATGCCTTAATGTAGTTTGCAGATGGGTCTGTATTCACTTTCAAGGGGACTCACAAGCCAGCTGAGTGCAATACCGTTGACGCTGTAGTTACTGAGAGGGTAGAAACCTCATCTTTGTTTCTAATGGTGTGTTTTTCCTGTTCTGATGATTCTGGCACAGACGTTTTAATGCTGAGCAGATACAGTTACTGGGATGCCAAAGACATGTCTTCAACAGAGCTTCTGTTCCTTTAAAGAGCATCTTTATTTTTGTGGCTTGTGTTTTAACTAAATGGCAGAGGTTTTGCGGAATCAGAAGCCCAGAACGTCATTCTGGTCACAGGCAAATCTTGTGACGGTGCACATCTGCAGTAATTTCCTGATGAATTTTCAAGGAAAGCATGGGAGTTATTTAGGACATCTGTAGGTATTACAGATCTAATGTTAGCAGAAATGTTCCACGGTCGTTATTCACTTTTTTTTTTATCTCAGTGTGTTTTTGTATTTGTAGAGTCAGATTAGAAAATCATAATAGAAAAGGATGTGACTTTGTGTATTATAGTCAAAATAAATTGATTCTTGCCACTGGTTGCAGTGGGATGTTTGGAGGCTGGTGGTTTGAGTCTGAGTGGACTTACATCACTGAAGTAAGGCAGAAATGGCTGAGCTAATCACAGAATTCTCTGTGAACACCGGTTGTTGTGGGGAGCTGTGTTCTGGGTAATGGAAGAAATTGTTGATCTGTAGATGATTCAGTCCAATATCCTGATGGATGCTGCCTGCATGTATGCAGTTGAGTCTTTGGTTAGGAAATGCAGAGCTGGGGGAAGGTAACGCTATGTGAAGCAGCCACAACTTGGGTAATAGCAGAGATGTGATTTTGGAAACGTGTGGCAAAAAGGTCTGATGTAAGCTGTTCTTTCCTTCAAAGATGTTGGCCTCTAATTAAGAGACAAGCCTTTGTCTGAGTTGCTGGGCTTTGAGAAGTGGTTGCTGGCTTTGGATAGGACAGACGCTGGGTACTTGTCCAACTGCTTTGTGTTGAGGTCTGCCTGTGCCTGAGGTCAAGGTGCTTGGGCAGGGCTTGTCTGTGCCTGTGCTGAGGACTGCACGCCTGTTCTGAGGCTTGAGATGGACCCACAGGAGTGACTGAAACATGTTTCTAAAAAGAAAGAAAATCAGTTCCTGATCTGCTTGGTCACGCCTGTTGTTTTCTCCTTGCATTCTTCCCATGAGCAGATAGTCTATGCGGAGAGGCCTCTCACTGACAACAACAGATCCCTGGCCTCCTATGGCTTGAAAGATGGAGACGTGGTGATTTTACGACAGAAAGATACCGTAGAGCCACGGCCCTCAATCCGTTTCCCAGGTGAGAAGTGATGTGTTTGAGCATCTGAAGGACTTGCTGTTGATCTCATTAGTCTCTAACTCCTTGCTAGGAAAAACTTCAGAGGGGAGGGGAACTTCCAGAATTAGCTGAAGGACTCATCATTTGGTGATTCTAAGAAAGCAAAAAATGTTTCACCATTCTGGGAAAAGTTTGGAAAACTCATGTAACTTGTTCAGAATGGCAGTTTCTGTAGAGGTGTGTGAATGTTCATACAGCTGTTCCTTTTTTGTTCTGTGGAGTGATACAGTAATGTGTGCTCTGTGTGGCTCAGACACATTAAGGGGCTCTTGCAATATGTGCTCCCAGTCTGTATTCTGACAAATACCATGAGAAATTGCATCTTAACAAACCCAGGTATGCAGTCATGCACACAAGCAAGAGACTCCTTGAATATTGTGAATGCACTCCTGGTCTTACCTCTCTCCTGCCTCCTGCACTGATTCCTATCAAGTCCACATCTTGAGAGGATCACTGGACAAGAGGGGTTACTGGCTGAGGAGGACTTGGGTGAAGTTCTTGTCCTCCTGCCGTGGCTGGAGGGTTAACTGCAATGCATGTCTGCAGAAATATTGGTTTTTTTGTTTTTCTCCTAAGTTGTTCTTTCTTTTTCTTCTTCTTTTTTTTTTTTTTTTTTTTTTTTAAATTTTCAGTCAGAGAGATTGAGAAGTGCCTTAGGCACCAGGTTTAGCCTTGTGTTCCCTCCGTGGTATTCATGTTTGTGAAGCTGGAAATAACTAGTCTGTGATTCAAAAAGTGCATTTCTGGGGACTCAGAGCAGGCCAGGCAGGAGAGCGGGCCAGTTACATAAATAAATGCCAGCATCCCTCACCCAGTAACCTGGCTGTGTGGCAATGCTCCTGATGCAAACTGCTGTTAAGAGGATCTGGTCTAATAACCTAGCATTAAGACTGACCCATCCTTCCCATAGTTATTCTACTTAGTTTTTTGAGTAGAATTGCAAATAAGAAGCGCTGACACATTTGACGTCTTCTCCCTCCAGCTCTGCCAAGGATAGACTTCAGCAGCATTGCGGTTCCTGGGACGTCGGCGCAGCAGCGTCAGTCACCAGCACAGCGCCTTCGTCCGTCGCCTCCCGATGCGCCTTCGTTCTCTCAGGGTTTGGAAAACCCGGCATTGCTACGGGAGATGTTGCTTGCGAATCCCCATGAGCTGTCCCTGCTGAAGGAGCGCAATCCGCCTTTGGCGGAGGCGCTGCTCAGTGGAGACCTAGGTAGGTCGAGTTTTTCACTGCATGAGGCAGTTCTAATACAAGGTAGCCACAGGTTTTTAGCTGCCTGGGGTACTCACTGCTGGCTTATTGATGGTGCTCATAGAAGGCACCAGTTGGAAGCACTGGTGGCAGAGTTCCTCTCTTTCTAACAAGACTCTTTCTAGCAGTTTGGGTGTATTTCTCCAGCTTGGCTTTTTGAACAGCCCGTGTTCCCTGCTTTGAAATACGTGCATGGATTAGCTGAGTTTCTGTGAGCACAAGCGGCTCAGCTCCTGATTTTTTTATTCTAAGAGTCTCTGAATGCACTGCTTCCACCCACGTGTTGTGTTTGCAGCACCCTAGAGCTCAGTGAGAGCTCAGCTGAGAGTAGTGTGCTCCAAGACCATCTCTACTTTCAGTAGTGAGCTGCTGAAGAAGCAGACATCAAAGAGATAGTGGGAAAGGAACAAGTAGATGGTGCTTTTAGGGAGCATTCCCATTAGGAATAGTCATAAATGTTTACATTTCTCTTAATCTTGAATGTTTGTATTTTGGGCACTTCACATGGCACAGATGAATTCTAGTACAGTGTCCCTCATTTTCTCTGCAGCTGATTTTTCTGTCTTCTTCTTTGTCTGATTAAAGCTTTGAACTCAAGTCCCCTTTTAAGTATGAAGAATGGTGTTTTGGGCATTTTAGGATGCCCTTGTAAGCCTCTGCAAGCCTTTAGATAGGAAATAAATCTGGTTGAGCTTTGGGAAATGACTGAAGAGAAGGACTGTGTAGCAGGAGACTTTTCCTCTTTCAAGGTTACTTCCTAGTGATTTATCTGTTAAAAAAGGGAGCTCACATGGATGTTGATGACTGCTGCATTTTTTACTTCTGACTTCTGCTCAAATCCCTGTTAGTTAACAGTGTTGTGTTCTGATGTTTTTTCATGCCTCCTTTGAGTGTTACATCTGTAGTACAGAAAAGTTTTCTCATCACCCTGAGAAGAATGTGCTGCTGCTGGCATGAAACGCGAGGTTAAGCCCAGGACTCCCAGGTCTGGCTCACCTGCTGATCTATTTTGTCTGTCATGCACATAAAGCTTTATCCTTGGTGTGCATTTTTAGTTCCAAATCACTGCAGAGGGATGCCAGAAGGAAGTGGTTTTATCTGTTCTAATTCTGATGTCCAAATGTATGAATAGATGTGTACCATGTGGCTGTGCTGAGTGCATTGTGGGCACATCAGAAAGCACCTGCTCTGTGGAAACCTAATTAAATAAAAAACACCAAAACAGCCACCAAATGCTTTCCTGAGCATGTAACTGTCTCTGTGCCAGCAAGTTTCTTGATGGGAATTGCATTTCTTGAAGCAAAACCACAATCTTCTGTGTTTACAGAGCTTAATTTATTGCCAAGTCTCTTTGATGTATACTTGATCAGATCTAAAGTAAAAAATAGTCAGAGGCCATCCAAAAAATGGAGACCTGAAAAATGTGGAGCTAAACTTCCTTAAGCAAGTGTCCCTCCTAGCACCTCTTGATAGCAGCGGTAGGCATTCATCTTTAGGGATTATAATACCTGTGTTGCTTGGGATTAAAAGTAAGTTCTGTTCTTTTTATGCCCTTGAATCTTGAGTTTGCTCTTTGCTGCATCTACAGACTACAATTTTTCAACGGATTGCTGAGTGGAAAATGTAGATTTTGCAAGCTGCTCTTGTAGATGGGCCATCTTGTTCAGAGCTATGAAATCTCACTTCTCTATCTGTTGGAAGTTTTTCAAAATACACATGCACAATTCAAACAAGAAGCTTGAGGGAGAGTTCTGTGTTCCTGATTTCTGTTGCAGGTGTTTTTTTCCAGATTTGTGTAGTACTTCATAGGCAACCCTTGCTACAAAAGACCAATGAATTGCTGTTTTAATGACAGCTCTTACTTTTAAATACTGTCTCTCTTTCCCCTCTGTCCCCCACTGCCCTTTTTTTTGAGAATTGAGTTTGTTTGTGCCCCAGTAGCATTGCAGTGTTTGGGTAGCAGAACAAGGAGGACTGGTTCTGTGCAGTTCTTTTTCATCTCAGCAGATTCCCAGGTTTGGTACCAACATTTTGGGTCCATCCGCGCTGCCTTCAGATGAAACCTGTTGTGCTTGTGCTGCTGATTCTCTCCTTGACTGCATGTTGACACAAAAAGAAGTGTTTGCTGTGCCAGATCATGATTTATAAGAGTAATTACCAGTAAAACGTATTCCTGTATCTCTTTATTACTGCAGATAAATTTACCAGGGTATTGCTGGAGCAACAGCAGGACCGAGCCCGACGGGAACAAGAGAGGATCCGACTGTATTCAGCTGACCCTTTTGATCTTGAGGCCCAGGCCAAGATAGAAGAAGATATAAGGTAGCAAACCAAAGTCACTAGCAGGCTTTGGAGTTCTTCATGGTGCTTTTTTTCCAGAGGGTGCTTCCCTCCAACTTGGAGGCTACAAGGAGTGTGTTCAGAAAGCAGATCCTGCCTTAATACAGAAATCTGCCTTCAGGGTAGTGCTTTGAGCGACCTTTGCAAGCGGTAGGATTGAGAACCGGGCACACATGGTTATGCACAGATGAAGCAGCAGCACTGCTGTCCGCATGTGTGAGGTCTCAAAGCTGTCTAAGTTGGGCCACTCTGAAACCAATAAAGAGTTGTGGAAAGCATTGAGTTTGGGTTTGCTTTTTGCTGAATATAGCTGCATCCTTCAGTGGTGGTATTTAGGTGCCTTGCACGTGTTTTGAACCTGAGACCCTATGCTGGTCTTTGACCTGAGCTCTCTGCACAGCAATGGCTTGTCTCCTCGCATTCCAGACTCTGCACCTCACTGCTGTCGGAAGAGGTCTGTAGAAGCATGTTCTGCTCATGAGCCCCTGCTCTCTCTGTCTGTCTTCCACATGTAATTGCATGGGGGTGAGGTGTGATTTCTTAAATGGGATGATAAATCCTTGAGCTGGAATGGCTTGCGGTTTTGTCCTTGATAAGGAAACATCTTTCTGATATGGGCTTATTGTTGATCATAACCAAAATTAATTTGTGATAAGTCATTCTTACATTATGACTGACAAGGTGTTGGTACTGGATAATGGTTTAGCGTAGCAGTGCTGAAAAATACAATGCATGAATTAGTGGATAAATCATTGCTTGGAGGCAAAGGAACACTTTCCTTGCTCAGTACATGAGGGGGAATTGGGACAGATAAAGGGAATATGTTGAAGGTTGTGCAGCTATTGGGTAACAGTTGGGCATCTAGCAGTCCCCAGATTTCACAACCTGTTTAGTATCTCAGGTTACTTGAACTCTTGCTTAATCAGCTGTCCTCTGCCTGAGGTTGACTGGGATTTCCTGCAGGCATCGCAGTTTCTTGAGGCACATCTCTGTCCTTCAGTGGAGCATCAAGAACGGAGAAAACAAAATAATGGATTCAACAAGAAAGCTGAACCTGCAGATCAACTGCACTATATGTGATTTAAGATGGATTAGCAAAAGACAATACAGTGTGAGGCTCTTTTTTTCACAGGCCAGGGCAGACTAGCAGCAGGGTAGCAGGGGCTTTAGCTCCCATGTGAACCAGGTCACTATTAGCTCCTCTTAGCTGTTTTCCTCCCACACCAAAAAAACACATCTACCCATCCTGCTGTGGGAAGGCTACAGAAAATGCATGAGAGGAGCTTCGTTTTACCTTTGCCTTCTGAGGAGGAAACGTGAAATGGCATTAAAATGGGAAGCCCATGTCCTTTCATAGATAAAGCTGTTCGAGATGTAGTCACTGTGCATACCCATCACTTTCAGATTACTGTCAGGGCCATGATGAGCTTCTCAATAAGTGTTTTTTTTTTTCTGTAGGCTTGAATTTGCAGCAAGGCTTGTGCTCATGGCAGTGTTCGCACTGCAGTTTCAGTTATGAGTCTCCTTTCTTCTGCCTGAGAGAGGCAAAATACCAGGGAAATGCTGGAGGATTTTAATGTTGAGCTGCTCTGTGGGATCCCAGTGTTGTAGCTACTGGCAACATCTTCATCGTATGCCCTGTTTCCTTCAGAGTGACTAATAAATTTGCTGGTTTTTGCTTACAAGTTCTCCATGTTAGCTCTGTGACGATGAATTTCTTGCAGACATCAGGTGCAGGTGGGCTGCAGCGTGAGCTGTGCAAGGTGTGGGAAGGAGCAGCCCTCCTGGCTGCAAGGGAAGTGACATGGTATGTCTGGATTAAGCCAAGATCATTACTAGCAATCCCTCTGCTGAGAAGGCTATATTTAGCTAAGCAGTGTTTGTTGTGGTTTAAAAATGATGCTTGTAGCTAATGCAATCTGCATCAGGTGGGATTACCAGGTCTGTAAATTGGAGGGATGCTCATAAGGTTTTGCTAATGAGAGAGGTCTGATTTTTTTTTCTCTCCTCTGTTCAATTCAGGCAACAAAATATAGAAGAAAATATGACGATAGCAATGGAAGAGGCACCTGAGAGCTTTGGCCAGGTGGTGATGCTTTATATTAACTGTAAAGTCAATGGACATCCAGTGAAAGCCTTTGTTGACTCAGGTGAATTACTCCTGCTTTCATCTCTTTCTCCATTCTCATTTCCCTCATTGAGGGAGAGAGTAAACACTCAAATTTTTTGCCTGAAATATTCCTTTTATGTAATAAAGCACTGTTTTACAAGATTTTAAAGCACATAATTAAAATCTCAGAACAATCTGGCCTTCGAGGCAAACAGCCAATTGTGGAGACAGTTTGTGGAGCAGCATGAATGAGTGCTTGAACACCTCAGGTGTGAGAATTTCTGCTCCTGTGAGAATTTCTGGTGCTTGATGGCTGCGGTGTCAATAGGGTCACTGCTGTGCATGTGTGTCTTATCTCACTTTACAGATAGGGAAACTTTGCCAGCCTTAATGCTTTACCTCCCATCCACCATGTTAAAGTCAAAGTACTCAGAGCTATTCCAGCTCTGCAGCAGTATGTACCTTACTGTCCATGCTCATCTGTGAGTGTATACATTGTAAATTCAAAGTAGTGGGTTTCATAAAAAAAAAAAAAAAAAAAGCCTTTTATGCCATGACACAGTTGCCTGATGCAGGTGATGTGGTTTATGTGGTTTCCCAGCTACTGAGTCCAAGATCTTAAGCCCTTCCAGGAGAATATTTTAATTTGTGATGCCCTGTCAAGACTTAACACAAATTCTGTTGCTGTTAGGTGCCCAGATGACCATTATGAGCCAAGCTTGTGCTGAAAGGTGCAACATAATGAGGCTGGTGGATCGGCGGTGGGCTGGCATTGCTAAAGGTGTGGGCACTCAGAAAATAATTGGCAGAGTGCACTTAGGTAAGTACTGCCATTCTTAGCTTTAGCAACAGTTCTGACTTGAGCCTTCTGTCTTGTAATTCTTTTAGGCGAGGGAACCTGCAGCTCCTGTAGTTGAAAAACTGTTCACTCCAACTGCAGAAGTGGGGTTAATATGAGAGAGCAGGGTATTTCCTGTTGGGCAGTGTGAGTTGCACAGGAAGAGTTCCAAATTGGTGGACTGTTTGATACTCTTCCAGGAGGAGAAGTCTGCATGTGTGTGCAGGTTTTCTAGATGAGAGAAGGTTGTCCCTATTGTGTGAAAAAAGTGATTGTTTTCACTGTTCTTGCTTCTTAGGCTTGTGCTCTAATGAACTGTATGTAGCTTCTCTAGCTCTGGCTTGGAGGTTTAGATGAGCAGTACTTAAGGCTCTAAGACCATAACAGCTTTGACAATAATTAACTACCCAAGACCAGTGTAGGCCTGATAATCCCTGGTGCTTGCCCACATCTGGGCTTCTTCTGACCAAGGCTGTATATCAGAGTCCTGATGTCAGCTCTCCCCAGCGTGATTGTGCAAGCCTTTCCTAGGGGATGAAAGGGCAAAACATAATGTGTTGCACTGTAGCTTGCAAGGTGATGACTTTTCTCCCTTGTTTCAGCTCAGGTTCAGATCGAAGGGGATTTCCTGGCGTGTTCCTTCTCCATCCTTGAAGAGCAGCCCATGGACATGCTTCTCGGACTGGATATGCTTAAGAGGCATCAGGTAGCAAAACCAGTTTTGAAACAGTTATTAGATTTTCCAATTCCAAGGCACTAAGCACAGTGTAAGCACCATACCTGGGAATGCCGTAGGATTTTCTGGGAATAGAAAATAGTAGATTATTTTTCAACCAGTCATGGAAGGAATATTTATGCAATGTACATCATAGATGTATGTATAGGATGTCTGGCTGCTCCCTGAAGTTTTTTGCTTAGATCAAAGACACTCAGAGCTTTTCAACTGAATGATTAAATTCAAAACAAGTCAAATGGAGGGCTCTGCTTACAGCTGATGCTCTCTCTATTTTATCTATGAGCCGCTCCCATTGGAAAAGGATTGTTCAGCCTTGTCTCTTTTTTCTCTGGGAATTGATGTGCTCCATGCAGGCCCCTGATATGTCAATGCTCTTTTGCAGTGTTCCATTGATCTCAAGAAGAATGTACTGGAGATTGGCACGACCGGCTCACAGACTGCTTTCCTCCCAGAGGGTGAGCTCCCGGAGTGTGCCAGGCTGGCTTATGGGGCCGGGCGGGAAGACGTGCGGCCAGAGGAGATTGCTGACCAGGAACTAGCAGAAGCAATACAGAAGTCTGTAGAGGAAGCAGGTATTGTAATGAACCCAGATGAAATATTGATCTGCTTGGTTTTCTTGTTGTGTATCAGACTTCCTGTTGACAGTCACTGGAAGATCCCTTCTCCCTTTCTCAGTTTCTAGATGTAGCCTAATGCAATCAGTGAGCAATAGGTGGAGAGTAAGGGGCTTTGTTCCTGCTTGTGGCATCTAATTTCACTAATCTTTTCTATATAGCAAAATCTGTCCACACGAAGGTATTTAGGCATGCTTGCTGTTGAGTTTATGCTATCCTTACAAGTTTCTAGCAGCTCTGATACCTTGGTCTTCAAAGATAAGTGGTTGTCTCTGGCACCCATTCACCTGGTTTGAATTGCTGTGCCTAGTCAGGTACACAACTCAGTTATGTTTGTTTTAGCAGCCTTGCATAAGGGCAATATTGTGGTGACTCAGCGATCCGATTCTTAACAGCTACAGCATACAAAAATAAATGAGCCCTAGCAGTAAGTACAGATCTTAGTACAGGAGGAATAGCAGTCTCAGCAACTACTCTAGTCTTACATGTACAGTATCTGAGACTACATCAGTGTCTGATTGCTGCCCCTCTGCTGAGGAGCTGTAATGTAACAGCGCGTGTTAACTTGCAGCTTATGCCCGCCTATTTTTCCAAGGCAGCATGAGTTCACGGCAGTTTTTAGAAACGTGCAAAACACTTTGCCACGCTTAAGCTGATAAAGTTGGTTTCCTGAATGATTTTCTTGCTAGTTTTTAACTGTAGCATGATTAAAAATCAAAGTCTGATAGCTGTGTGTGTGTGTATACACATAGAGAGAAATATAACAAAGTTACAATGCACTGATTTTTTTTTTCTTTAACACTTACCATTTGCTGCTTGATTGTCCAAAGTGTAATCAGTGATGTTTTCTTTTTTTGCAAATAACCAAGTTGGCTTACATAAGAAGAGCATGCATTCTTTTGAATTATTTTCTTCTGTTTTAGGCATGTAAGCTTCCCACAGATACAAAAGCTCCAGAGGAAGGCCAGACTTGATTATACCAGCAAGAAATGGGTTATGTGTTTGACTTTTTAAACCAGACTTTGAATGCTTGTTAATTTAACTTGCAGCAAGTAAAGAGGATAAACAGAAATTTGTCCTTTCCCTGCTGAGTTTTGACATCCCTAAAGGTCAGACTCATTGGACTGGGCTCATGTCTCTTCACATAACCTGGAAAATGCGGAGATCAGCTCTTCTCCAGTTAAAATTGCAGACATCGTAGTTGGTTGGACTTAGTTCTCTGCTGAAAGGATCGGTTAGAAAGCAAACCTCTTGGCCTGAAACAATGTGTCACTGTAATTACAGCATTTCAGGCAAGAGCTTTGAAATGAAAAGTGTCTAAAATGATTTAAAGCTGCTTATATACCAATACAGTTCTAAAAACAAAGAGGCTTTTTGCTCAGACTGATCAGCAGCCTACCATTTCCATAGCTAGTGAACCCTAGAGGAACTTAAAAGATTTATGAGAATAAGAAATTGCTTTTTGTATGTTCACTTAATGCCTGTGGAACAGTAATGCACAAAATTAAGGTAGGTCTTGTTTAGATGGACTATATGCAAGCCTTGGACCTCTTACAAGCCTCTGGTTTGGAGGAATCTTGTTAGCTGTATTCTGAGATGTCAGAATATGAACTCAGACCCTCTCGCTCACTTCCAAAACTATTAACTGCTGCTAGATGGCACCAGAAAAAAGCAAGAGGAAGAGCTGTAAACAGGAGAGTGGGAGAAAGAGAGCATAATGCAGCATCAAGGAACTTCAGCTTTCCACAAGGCCTGTGATCTTTCATAGCAGCTTGAGTGGTATAAAAGAAATCACTCTGTACGTCTGCAGGCAATCAGAGTTCTCAAGAGCTTATCTCATGTGCAGCTTCTCATCCAGGCAGACTTGATGTAAGAAAGGCATTGCCTCCACATGTGCAATTCAGACTTATTCTTAATACAGAAGAGTCTATCCCTAATGATGCACTTTGTGGAGAAGAGTTTGTTCCTGGTGTTACCTGGATGGGTATCCTTGGTGGGGCTGGGATTCAGCTCCTTTGTATACCCTGGGAAGAGAATGACAGTGAGTCTCAGGATGAGCATGCTGAGGAGTGTGCTTGGCAGCATACCAGCTGCTTGTGCCATCAGAGTGTCTGTGAGTCCCTGATGATCAGACCCTGAATACAGAGTGAAAAGACCGTTCTGTTTCCTATCTAAAGTATTGGCTTGGAAGAGAGCTTGAACATAATACTGCTGCATAGAAAAAGATCTCTCTTGTTTTCATCTGTGTTCTGTGTCACAAGCCTCTTTGCCACCCATGTCAAAAATGAGCAGTCTGAAAATGTGGAGGATAATGTTGGATTTTAAATATGCCAGCATTGCCAAGTTGTTGTAGCTTCATTAAGGTCAGATGTGCAACTAAGAGAAAAGATTGCTCTGGAACAAAATACAGCAGTAGGTGCACAACGTGTATCGATTGGAGATGTGGTATTGCAACATTCATTGCACTGTTTTTATCCCTTGGAGAATAAAAGAAGCAAGTACCTGAGGTGAAAAAAGCAGACTTCTTCCATGACACAGAACAGGAGGCACATCCTGGCTGTACGCGAGCATGGTTGGTGCTCTCCAGTACTCCTGGATATCTGTAAAAAGAGAAAGACCTGAGGTTAAGCAGTTGTATATGCTTGGGACCTTTGAGTTTGGAGACCTTTCGGATGGGAAAGGGAGCATATGCGACAAATCATACAGCACAATCTGAATTGCTGTTTGGGTATGTGACACAGAACAGAGTAGAACTTTAATGGAAGAACATGTGCTCTTTCAGCAAAGGTCAAGTTGTTGATTTAACGACAGAATGAGAGCTGATATATTAGCAAGACTAGACCATTATCAAGATAAGCTCACTTACTCAGTCTAGCTTGATACCTAGACCCAGTGTGTAGAGCTCCTGTAGTGGTCTGCAATTAATCTGTCCTCCATGTGGAGTAGGAAGCAGTGAGATTTTTGACTTCTGGCTGTCTGTTTCTTTGCTTTGTTCAGTGCCTCAGGGAGCAGTTCCTTTTTGGGCTTTCTGCCCTAGGATCTTTGTTTCCCACTTGCAGCAAACTGGTGTTTACTCATCTTCTCTTGCCTGTGCTGGCATGATCCCTTGCAGGGCAGTAGCAGCTGGGAGCGCAGCCTGAGATGCCATTTCATGTCTCATTTCACTGAAGCATGTCTCCCGAATGTGGCTGTGCGGGGAACAAACAAGCACACTGCTGGACATCTGCCTTGTGCTGCATATATGTTGTCAAGTGCGTGTATCACTCGCAGACCACTCTGCAGTGTAGATAATGCAGAACAACCTTTCAGCTGTTTTTCAGGAGAGGTGTTTTTGATTTGATATAGCAAATTGCCTGGGCAGACCTGCTGTTGGAAGCTGGGGAATGTGAGGAGCTCCTGCTGCTCATGTGCTGTCTTTGCAGATGGTTGGGAGGGGAGCTGCGATGTTGCAGGACTGTAACCATGCATGTTGTGTGCTTTGAACGCTAACACGAGTTTGGTGTGTTTGTTTCCTAATCCAAACAGAACGTCAGAAGCCTTGATGCATGTAGTGTGTGTTTACTGCAGCTGGAGTGGGCCACAGACCAGGTATTTATAGACTTCAGTTCATAAGCTTTCACTACAATGTTCACACTACTCGCAGCAAGACCATCCTCCCTTTGAGCTGCTGGGGAGAAACCCACATGATGTGAAATCACCAACCTGTTTAAGAGTGTGGGAGGACATCCTGCTTCACTTGGCCAAAGGCAGAAAACCTGGGTTGCATGTATGAGGAAAGGTGGGCCCCTCTGTTCATGCAAAGGAGAGCCCTATAACTCTGACTTTCTATCCTGTGCTTTCCAAGTGATGCTTGTTGCTTACCTAAAACACTTCTGTTGCCTCAGTCTCAGCTTCTGTTGAGCAGAGGCAATTCTTTGACAGTTCAGGGAACTCATACGCAACATGTACACACATATACACAAAAATAAACCACTGGAACCTGCTCCAAAACTGTATGTCCTAATATAAGTTCGAAGTGAATCTGATGAGCTTAAATACCATTGTGCTGTTATATGTATATTTGTGTAATGCTTTCTTGAAGCAGTGTACTGATGAATGCAGCCATTATGTTACAGCTTCCCCAAGTAATTTTATATCCACAATTTCAGTTCAAGCTGACATCATATGTCAGTTTGCTGACCTCTGGATATCTTGTTTTCTAACCATTATGTACCTTAATGTGCTGGAGAAGAAAAACTACTTCTTTGGATGTCTTTTGCTGCCATTGTTGCAGCTGCACTGATAAACAGATGAAAAAGTAATGAGGTTTTTAAGTCTATGGTCTTGATTAAAGAGAAGGTTATGGCTAAAAGAAAACCTAAAGTTATTTTCAGCTTGTGCAAGCTATCTGTGAAGCACCCCTATGAAGTACTGTGCAAAAGTATCCCATTGAAGCCTGCTTTCTGTATTGCAAAGAGGAGTTTAGATCTTGCTCTGCTTTGAAAAATAAACAGGGATGTTGGGATTTCATCATCTTCTCAGTGATATAATTGCTCACTTTGAAGTTTAAATATCCTCTAATTGTGAGCTCTCTAATTGTGAGCTCCCTAGTTACCCTAGAACTGGCTTTTTATCTTTTGTTGTCAGCAATGAAGTGTCTGCAACTGGAATGTAGCTGCTGGATTTGCACTTGGTTATACTTAGAGCACTCGGGACTGACTAACAACTTCTTGCAGTAACTAGTGATATAAATAGAGTGGTGCTCTGGTGAGTAATGCCCAAGTGGAGGTAATATGCCAAGCTGATATGTAAACTGCCATTCTGGCTTCTATTCTGAAGGCATGGATACTTGAAAACTACCGTAGGGAGCGTGCTTTGCAGGGGGTTAGACTTGATGATCTCTAGAGGTCCCTTCCGACCCCTACAATTCTGTGATTCTCTGAAAACAGTGCTGCTTCTGTGTCCTAACTACGTTTTTTTTTTTTTTTTTGTCTTCCTATTTTTATGTATAGAGAATAGTGACAAAGAAACTACCTC
This sequence comes from Gallus gallus, assembly GCF_016699485.2. NCBI lineage: Eukaryota > Metazoa > Chordata > Aves > Galliformes > Phasianidae > Gallus > Gallus gallus. The sequence goes on from NC_052552.1 coordinate 6,779,454, forward strand.
ACTGGAAATGCCCTCATTACCAGCTTCTGATGGGTTTCAAAATCCAGTCCAGTCTTCAGGACTAAGTTCTAAGATCTGTAATCCCACAAATCAATTACTTGATCGATCTATCTTTTCCCCTGTTTCAACTCGCTTATCCAAAGCTAGCCTCACAGAGCCCATTGATCCTAAAGCTGTCAAGTCATTTGAATCTTCAACTGAATGCCAGATCACCCCAGAAAAAGATTATCCTCTTGTGTTACAGCATCTTTCCAATATCTCTTCCTTGGCAAATAATGACCACTCTCTTCAGACTGAGGAGGTGAATTGTTGCAGTCCAGCTTGCCTTTCACAGAATACACTTGAAGAAACATTTCTTGCTGACAGTCTAATGGAATGTAACACTATAGAACAAGGCTGTGGTGAGGAACCTCTTTTGGAAGTGACAAAAGAAAATAGTTTGACTGACAGCACTACTAAGCTTGGGCAAATAAAAAATGCATCTCTGCCTTCAGAACTAAAGGAACCAAAACAGAAGAACAAGCTTACCATAAAACATCAGATGTACAAAGAACCAGAGAAGTTTGAGCATCTGGAGGAACAAACTGACAAAACTGACCTAGAACATCCTGGCAACATTGGTGGGGTTGAGAAACCTGCTGTGGAAGAAGAGGGCCGTACAGTCAGCCAGCCAGAAAGTCCTCCTGCAGAAATGAGAGAAGGTAGACTGGAGAAAGCAGATCTTTCCTGTGTGAAAGGGCATATCCAAGCATCCTGTAGTTGTGTGCATATGGAAGTGGATACAGCTGAGCGTTCTGTAGCTGAAGTGCACATCTCAGCAAGCAAGCAGAAGTGGCAAGCCAAGAATGGAAGGGCATTGGACCTGAACTCAGATGCCTCTTCTATGGAATTGGAGTCACTGAAGTCTGCAACTTCCCTGAGTGATGCAGCTTCCACCTCTGATGTGTTGCAGTCTAAAAGCACAAGTGAAATACCCACAAAGTGTAATGAGTTGTCCAATTTAACATCTGAAAACAGTTCTTCCCCCTCCATCATTCATCAACAGGACACCGATCTGTGCAGACATTTAGAAGAGCCGTGTTTCTCTCTAGCATCAGCCTTGAAAGAGCTTCACAAACTCTTGATCAGTTGTAAAGGAGAATGTAAAGTTCTTACATCTGAAGTCTCTCAGCTGGAAATGGTTTGCAAAGAGCAAGTACAACAGAAGGGGTTTTCTGAAGATGAGCGGAAAGGCTTAGATCCAGATGGCCAGCAACAGAGTAGTTCCTCCTTTAATGTGAGATCTGAAGGTGGAAAAAAAGAGAGGAGCCAGCCTTGCAATTCTGGCACAGAAAACGTTAGTCTTGAGTCTGTCACTCACATGGAATCAGCTTCTGGAGAAGATGCTTTTGAAATTCCAAAGTTTTCAGGTAAGAGTGATTTGATTGTAGTGACTTCTGCAGGGAAATCTGACCAACAAGAGAGCTCTGAGCAGGCAAAGGTTTTGCCAGAATGGTTCCTAAGTTCAACTTTGGAACAGAGCACTGTTTCCTCTCAGCCTGCTTTGGATGAAGGTACATCTCAAGATATTCAGGCATCACTCACAAGAGCACCTGAGAGAAGCAGTAGTTCTGCTCCTGACAGCCCAGCGTCATTGGGTGGGTGTGAGGAGCCACTGCCTAGCCCACCCGCTGAGTCCACTGAACTTTCCTTGGTTGCTTCACCACCTGCTTTCTCTCCAGCTGATGTTGATCGAATCCTTGGTGCTGGCTTTACCACGCAAGAAGCTCTGGAGGCTTTGGAACAAGCAGATGGGAATGCAGATCTTGCTCTTCTCATTTTGCTAGCCAAGAGTATTGTTGTTCCTACATAACTGTGGAAGAGGGGATCTTTTAAAAGGCATATCTAAATTACACGTTGTAATGTACAAGCAGAATGTTGAGCCAGAGTTTTTAATTATTTGCAGCCAAAGTAACTTGTCTCTTCTGTTTCACTTGTTAGATTTGGCCTTTTGAAAGAAAGAAAATGTTCTCGTATTTCGTGGACAGGATAGCTTTTAACTATACATACTGGATTAAAATTAATGTTTTTATTTAAATGCAGAATTTTTGAATAAGCTCCAGTGTTATGAATAAGAAGCAGAAGCCATTAAGATCACTGCCCTGTCCAGCGCAGAGCAGATTGTGAAATGAATTGTGTGTGTGTATGTGTGCAGCCGGTGGTGAGGCACGGCACATGGTGTCATACAAGGCACACACTGAGTCTGGTATGGCACAGGTGCAGAGCTTTTCTAAATGGGCTTTTTGGGTTTGTACTGTTTTCTCTCTCCTACACCTTATAACCAAATGTTTGTGATGCTAATGAAACAATTGTGGCAGCTACTACAGGTGCCCACGGGTGTGTAAAACTTTACAAAAGGAATGGGAGGGTGTTGAGTGTTCTTGGAAGCGTGGGTTTGTGTTTGCATGGGGAAAGCTGATGCTTACTTTTGACAAACCCTTTCATGCTCCTGGGCCAGCGTGTTTAAGTTTACATCGTGGGGATAGGGGATGGAGAGAAAAAGGGAAGGGGTAGAATTTGGTTCTAGCTAAACTAAGAGATGTACCGACTTACTTGAAGATGTGCTGATATCAATTGTAGTTGGGGAGGGGAAGTAGAAAGGGGAAAAGAGTATTTTACAATTTCTTTTTTTTTTCCTAACCTTGCCCATATCATGTTCCTCTCTACAAAAGAACAAGCTCAACCACTTACAGCAAAACCTTGATGATGAAACCTCATAGCAAAGCAACTGCGTGTCATGGCTTCTAGTTGCATCTATCCCTGGAAGATGGATTCCCTATGCGCTGCATGGGGTTGTGATCAGCAGAATGAAGAAATCTGCTTCGCACTAGTTTATTGTGATGTTTGGGGATGATCAGCCTCTCAGCAACTGCAGAAAGCCTGTAGTGCCTGATGGGCTACTAATTGAATACCGCTTAAAGAGTGGGGGCTCCCAGGTAGGGCTTATGGAACACACAGTGACATGGTGTTTGTGTTACAGCCATCGTGGCCTTCCAGGAGGTCCTTGGGGAGCAGCCTGCCTGATTAGGACTTGCTGAGGCTGTGCTGTAGGAAGCCTTTACCAGATTTTTTTTTTTTTTTCAGGTGAACTACTCTGGGGGTTTTGCAGAGCCTCAAAATACGCTTGGGGCTGGGGAAGGAAAGCATGGTTGAAATATGATACCAAATTTTAAGTAGGAAATCTACTTTTACTTAATCTCACTTATGAAACTCTGAAGTGGCTCCCTGTGAAGTGTTCATCTTAAACTTTCTGCTTCGGAGCTAGACCTGAAGTGACTGATCAGCAGTGGCTGGAAACATGACTTGTTCATTGCTTCGTTGTTGTCCCAGACATCTCCTTGGTGTTTTGTTTTCCCTGCTCCTTAGCAGGTTTGCCTATATGTATTCCAAGCTTTTCTTTCATGTAGGGTAGCATTTAAAAACAACATAAACTTGGTTTCATTTGTGAGCCTGCAGAGTTGTGTGTCTGAGTGGTGGTCATCAGATTCTTCTTAGGTGATTGGGTAGCCAAGAAATCCGTTATTTTCTAAAGAGCTGTAAGGCATTCCTTCTGTTGGAAGCAGCGTTTGCTTGAGTTGTGGATGTACTAGCGAGGCTTGGCGTGTCCAGACACACTTCGCTTATATCCCACTACTGATGGTCTCAGCAGCAGGCATTGCTCTGTGCTTGCACTGGGAGCAGTGTTTGTCTCTTTGGGAACTCCTTGCTTGAGCAGCATCAGGTAATTCCCTGCAGGCTTTGTTCAGAAGGAGTCATTAGTAAGGCAGGATTACAGCTTTGTGATCTCTACATGCAGGTAGTAAGAGTTGACCCCCGGTAAAGCTTGTTGATACTCTTTGCAGTGAGCCCTCAAATAATCAAAATCCCATTCTGTAAAGGGTAATGCTTGGACTGCTACAGGAGTGCAGACAGTGTCATCAGATCTCTCTAGAAGCTTTAGGAAATAAGATTTCAATGTTAGGCCTATTCACATCTAGTTCATTACCAAAAGCATCACTGTGAGTAGAGCTCTCAGCTCCAGAGCCTCCTTACTCGTAGCAGTGTTTCTGTTCCTGATTCATGCTATGGGTCTCAGTGTGAGAGCCCATCTCTGGTACATGTGGTCCGTGCACCAACGACGCCAGCTGCAGGTTGGCCCTCCTGGATGCCTGCGGGTTCATTTACTGCCAGCTCCTTGAAGCGTCAGATGTTAGCCATTCAATGTTATACCCTTTTTGTATTTACACGTTTATGTTTTTAGAAGCAATTGCTAGTAGCTAAGTGAGATACTGCTGCTCTGCACCAAACTGGTTAAAGGCTCTAGTTTTATGGCCACGTTTACTTAGACTGCATATACAGAATTTATGCTATAAAGGCTTTAGAGCATCAGCCAACTCGCTTCAATGCTCAGTTTTATTCTTTGACAAATACAGGGTTTGAAATCTGCCCTTCTGCCAAAGCTGTACTGAAGCATTTATCGATACTGCTAGAATTTCTTCTGTAACTTTCTCTGAACTGCTAGAAACAAAGCCTGACCCTGCCCAGCTGATGAATGCTAGTACTTGTCTTTTATCAAATTGGTCTGAGCCTGGTGATCTAAATCTCTTAATGCCACAGAGCCTTGCTTTGAGCAAATGGCTGTGTGCTGCTAAATTAGACAGTGATTTTGTCTTTTCAGAAGCAAGATTTACATTAGAGAAAATCTGGGTGGTGGTGAGTATCTGAGTTAAAATAAAATACAAGAGCAATTGCTGTCTGTTTTCTGTTTCAATGTGTGCATGTGTCCCCTGCTGTGTGCACACATCTTTGGCCCAGCCTTTACCAACCCCTTCACCGAGCTGTCCTCTGCCAGCAAAGCGGGAGTGTCTGTGTTTGTGTGGCAGACTGCTAAAGCTTTTTGGCTTTGGGATAGAGATGTAATGCCAAGAGCTGTTCAGGTTTTGGAGAAACTAGGTAAATGGACTCTGTGCTCAAATGAGGCTCTTCACACACTTCATTCATCAGTGCTCCATGCTAAGCATTCATATCAGCTTGGCAAAATGATTTCCATATGAAAGAGATACAGCAACACTGGACCTGCTTTGTAAAGATGGCAGTGCCTGTGGTGACCACTCTGGGTCCACTGAGTATGTTCCTGGGTATTTCCTGAAGCCACTGTGGTTACGTACCGTATGATTGGTTGCTGAGAGGTATTGTTTTCCTGAGAGATACCGAAGGGATCTCCTTGGCCTCTTCCTGAATGCGTAATCCTGTAAATGAGGCTCCAGGCAAGCTTAGAGGTGATGAGCATTGAAATAACACTTGGTAGTCTCTGGGCACAGAGCGGCCTGGCAGGAGGAGATGTTTCCTGGCAGAGCGGAGCAGTGCTGTGTTACTGCAACAATCTCTGCCTCGTTGCTCGTTGTGCTTGACTCTCTATGTGGACACTTGGTCTCAAGCACTGCTAACCTTGTGCCTCCAAGAAATGTTCCCTTCCTTCTTTCTTCCTCTGTCTTCACCCTCTTGCTATCTCCTTCAGTCAGAAGTAGCAATATTTTACTTGGTGGTAAGTTTTCTTTCAGATGCCATTAGTGATCAAAAGGAGGAACACATCCTAGGGGTTTCTTCACCAGACTTGGACTTAGTGCCACATGGCTCCACAGAAATTGAATATTAACTCAGAGAGGCCTTTTGCCATCCTCTCTTGGTGATCGGCTTGGGAAATGGGGTCAGTTTTGTGTACATTGTTCCCTTTTGAAGCATTCAACAGATTTCTTCCTGCACTGTGTAGATGTGGCTTAGTTGGTGATCCAAATGCGTAGTGGTTTGGGTTACTCCTTGGCTGATGCTTTTTAGCTTAAAAGTTTTACAAACTCACGTAAGGAACTTGAGGGAATCAATTCTCAGGAATCCTACAGCTGGTTGCATTTGTGTCATTTACTCTTCTGGGCTGAACATATTGCAGTTGTCCTTGCAGGTGGCTGAAGGGAAATGCGCTTGTGTCATCAGAAAATGGGATGTGGGTCTGCCCGAAGTAATACACACTTGATTCTTTTTTTGATTTTTTTTTTAATATTGGGGGTCTGTTTATCATCAAAATTGATGTGTAAAATAAATTTGATATTTAAAAAAATAAATAAACACTTTATCATAATGTTGTTTGATTGGTCTGTAAGTCTGCAAAGGGTGTGAGGAGCAGCTTGAGGTCACTTGTGTTGTTTGGCACAGAGCACAGGAGGGTGAGAGGAGGCCTCATGGCATCCTGCAGCCACTCACAGGGAGTGGAGGAGTAGAGGGGCAGCACTGAGCTCTGCTCTCTGCTGGTAGTGACAGGGCCCAAGGGAGGAAGCATGGAGCTGGGTCGGGGGGAAGGGGGTTAGGGGAACGCTGTGCCCCAGAGGGCAGTGGGCATGGCACAACTCTCCGGGGCAGTGGGCACAGCCCCACACTGGGAGCCCTGGGACACTCAGCCACAGGGTTTGGGATTGGGTGGTACTGCGTGCAGACGGATTGAGATCCGTGTGTGTCCCTTTCAACTCAGGATGTTCTGTAGTTCAGACAATGAACATGGGCTTTATCCCTCCAACCAGTGATGCCAGGACCCCTGACAGCCTCAGGAGCTGCCCCATGGGGGTGCGGGCTGACCCCTGGCCTGGCTCCGGGAGCTGCACTCCCTGTCACGCACACAGCCCCATCCCCTCACAGCTGCACGCACTCCTTGTGGCACTCACAGAGCACGGTGTGACTCCAGAGAGTACAGAACAGATTTAATGAGAACAGGAGTAGTGTGGACATTCCCCTTCCTCCTGCTCCCACACCCTCAGACAAGAGGTGACTGGTGTCCTGCCTCCAAATGGCCATAGGCACCCTCCCCCCAATGCATGCTATGGTTGCAGTGTGTCCATGCCCAGGCAGCAGAGCAACATAGAACCATAGACTGGCTGGGGTTAGAAGGCACCTCATCCAGTCCCAAGCCCTGCCGTGGGCTCGCTGCCTACCACCAGCTCAGGCTGCCCAGGGCCCCAGCCATGGCCTTGGGCACCTCCAGAGATGGGGCACCCCAGCTCTGGGCAGCAGTGCCAGGGGACGCTGCCCTCTGACTAAAGAATTTCTTCCTAACCTCTAACCCAGTTCTCCCCTCCTTCAGTTACAGCCACTCCTCCCTGTGCTATCCAACCTGTTTAAAGCAACCCTTCTTGTTATTATCCACAACCCTTGCCTGGTTCATTTTCATCTCTGCCTTGACTTTCCTGATCCCATCTCTACATGTCCGGATAGCATCTCCATATTCTTCCCAGGCTACCCGTCCCTGCTTCCACTGCTAATACGTTTCTTCCTTCCCCCCTGTTTGATCAGCAGGTCCCGGCCCAGCTGTACTGGTTTCCTCTCTCTGCTTCATTTCTTGTATGTGGGAACAGAGAACCCTTATGCTCAAAGAAAGGCATCTTGTAAGAGCTGCCAGCTCTGTCCTACTCCTGCGTCCCTATGACAGCTTCCCAAGGGGACAACTGTTTGTAAAATGCCTTGGAAAAGGATCTTTTTGTTCTCAAGGTGAGGATCTTTGCTCCTATAGCCTCAGACTGATCAAGTGAGCTGCTTCTCATCCCCTTTAGTTGAGGCGCCCAGAGGTGCCCAGGCTCTCGTTGCCAGGCCCGGTCTGCTCCTGAGCTGGTGCGTACGCACAGAATCCAAGCAGTGCTTCTCCACAAAGCCAGTGGCCACTGCAGCTTTTGTGGGGAGCAGGTGTCTGCAGGCACAGTGCCTGGAATGGGGGCCCTCTTTCCATTCCCACCTGTGTGGGACGTGACAGCAGCTGTGAAGAGGGACCATTTTCCATAAAGCTTCTTCTGCTCCCTCCCTTTCCTTTAGGTGAGACAGAAATGCAACATTGGAAATACCAAATAATTTATCAGGACGGTATCTCTGATAAAGCAGATTTTATTTGCAATTGCAATGGTGGGCCTCCTGAAGCAGGAGAGCACACAGAAAACAGCCTTACATTTTTTTGCCCTATTACTTGACGCTTATCTCTTTCTCCCCTGGTTCCTCATTGGGTGAATACTTCAGGTTCGCAATCTTCCCGACACTCAACTACACATAAGTTGTTGCTAGCTAAGCATATATTGCTAATTAATTAACTTCTCACACTTGGTCATTCAACACTCAGTCATTGTTTCTGGACATCTGCTCATCCTTGCGTAGAGAGAAGCTTGGAAGGAGGATAGAGGGGAGTATTTTGATGCCTGTCTGTTGCATCCCAACCTACCCCCAGAGTGATGCAATCCTTGTATAGAGGCCCTGGCTTCTTTGATGTTTGTTAAGTCTGTTTTTCTTTTGCTGGGGGTCTCTTATCTAAACAGAATAGCCCTACAATATGCTTTCTAGTCCATAATACTATACCTATACTATTTGGAACATTTGAAAACTATTGCAGTTTTGCAAGCAAGAATTAATCACATAATTCAGCAACTATACTTATAAATATGCTACTAACATATATGGTATTTCTACCTTTTCACATCAGCTATTTGTAAGGACAAGTTACAAAATACAAATCCATTGTGCTCTACTTCTTCAGATCAACTCCCCCTTTTCATTATCTAATGCAGAAATAACATTCCATTCCTGCAGCAAGAAGAAACAAACCAAAGCGAAGACTGTGGCTTTAGGCCCCAGGGCCAGTGCTGGCCTCTGTGGCTGAGGCTGTGGCTTCAGGCCCCATGACCAGTGCTGTCCTCTCTAACTGTGGCTGTGGCTTTAACTCCCTGGCCTGGTTCCAGCCTTTCAGGCTGTGGCTTTACTCCCCAGTGTTGGTGCTGGCCTCTTGGGCTGTGGTTGTGGCTTTAAGCCCCATGGCCATTGCTGGCCTGTCTGGCTGTAGATGTAGCTTTAGGCCCTGGGCCAGTGCTGGCCTCTTGGGCTGTGGCTTTAAGTCCCTGGACTGGTTCCAGTCTCTTGAGCTGTGCCTTTAGACCTCGGGGCCAATGCCAGCCTGTGGCTTCAGGCCCCACAGCTGATGCTGGTTTCTCAGACTGGGGCTGGGGCTTCAGGCCCCACAGCTGGTGTAGGCCTCTCTGGCTGTGACTTTCGGCCCTCAGGCTGGTGCTGGCCTCACTGGCTGGGGCTTCAGACCCCGTGACCAGTGCTGTCCTCTCTAACTGTGGCTGTGGCTTTAAGCCCCTGGACTGTTTCAAGCCTTTCAAGCTGTGGCTTTAGTCCCCAGGGCCTTTTTCAGGCTGTCTGGCTATAGCTTTGGCTTTAAGCCCCATGGCTGGTGTCAGCCTCTCAGGCTGTGGCTTTAAACCCTCGGGTTGATGCCGGCCTCTTGGGCTGTGTCTGTGGCTTCAGGCCCCAGGGTCTGTGCCAGTCTGTCTGGCTGTCGCTGAGGCTTCAGGCCCCAGTATCAGTGCTGGCCTTTGTGGCTGTGGCTTCAGGCCCTAGTGCTTGTGCCAGCCTATGACAACATGCATTTAAAAATGCTTCACGTAAGTAAATGTAAGCAAGGTAACACTGAGCTCTTCTGTGTATTTCTAGCACTGGGAGAGGGACAGGAGAGCGTGCTCAGCCTTGTGTTGTTGGTTGTATCCAGCAATCCCTACCACAGTTGTAAACATCACAAAATCTTTCTTATCCTACTTTACAGGATTTGTATGGGACAAGAAGCCAACAACTACCAGTTTACAGGAGATAATAAATTTCAACAATTCCCCTTTCTTCTTCCCTTGTCACTTAGGTTACAGAGTTCTCCTATGCTATGTGCTGGTGCAATAGCTCTGAGACACAGTTTTGATGGATTCAGCAATGCTGAGTACAACAGCCTTTGGACATCCTCAGATCTGCATGACAAGAAAGACAGAAAAACGTACAAGGTAGTAGTCATTTTTTTCTTCCAGTCAGCATGCCATAACTAAACCTTCCATATTAAGACTTTTGACTTGATAGGTGAACCCCAGTCCCAGGTTGTCGCGAATTCCCCAGGGTTCGGAGAACCGGAATCTAGTCAGTTCGCTGGCCGAGCCGCATGGGGAGTGATGACATGACCCAATATGAGTGCATCAAAATCTCCGTTTATTATCCGTTGCTTACACACTATATAGATCGTGGCGAAAGCGCGTCAGCTTGTAATTGGTTGAAGCACTGTGAGAGCCCTCGGCCCTACAATACCATTGGCTGTGGAGTCACACATCTTGCTCGCCTAGCTACAGATACAGCATTAATCATCACATTGTTCTTTGTATTCCATTACTCAGTCTCTTCCCAGGCTAGCTTCCCCCTTATCTTAGCTGCAGCCTCAGCTTCTTCTTTGTGCTTTCATAGCCTCAAGGTCTCCTAGCCTGAGTTGTGCACGTAGCACCCGAGCTCAGCAAGTTCTTGCTCCCTGAGCCATCATAGCATAGCAAGCTTGTACTTTTCCATTTGTATCTCCTGTCAACTATTAGGCCTGTCCTGCTTGTACAACTGTTCAAGAGACCCATGGCCCCCTTGGCTGTCAAGCCATTCCTCAACAGATAGGGATGTTCCCTTAACCTCACACCTCTAGCAAAACACTTTCTGTCGAGATTCCCATCAGTGAAGAAGTATTAGTGCCACTTCTCTGTCTGTCTCTTTTTGTCTCTATTTTCTGCAATACGGGGATTTCTTTTAGTGACCCACAAACACTGTCAGGAGAACCAAACAATGCAGGTGGAGGCAGGGACAAGGGTCAGGAGCAAGGGCAGAGTGGTTTCTTTGTTACTAAAGGGAATGACTGTTCTCTGCAGGTGGATTTGCCCTTGTGTTTCTTACAAGTACTAACAGTGGGATGAAATGTGCCCTGAAGTGGGTGTGCTTCCAAGTAGGCAAAAGAGAAATGCAAATCATGGTAAGTCTATGCACTGTATTGGGGACCCTGCCTGGGAGCAGAACAACGTGAGAGCCCCACCACCTTCTGCCTGTGAGTTGTGTAGAGACCCCATCCCAAACCGTGTGTTTCCTTAGCAAAATGGTCATTCATCTGGAAAGCCCCAGCTCCTCGGGTTACATTACTGTTGTAGTAGGCGTCTTGCGGGGCTATGGGATGTACGGGACAGGCCTCTCCCTAAGCATAGAGAGACAGTGCTATTGTGCTGACCTTGATGCAGAGAAAACAGGAGAAGAAGAAGGATGAGAAAAGAATGTGGAAACGGTCAAATAAGGCACAGTGTTATCTGGTGTGAACCAATCAGGGTGGGACATGACAGCACGGTTATGTAGGTAAAAATGTATATAAGCTGTGTTTAGTAGTAAATAAAAGCCATTTTGCTGCTCATCATATTGGTGTGTGTCTGCAGTCATTTGGCCCTGATCAGGCTATTGATCAGTGCGTGCAGAGGCCTAACACAGGTGGCTAACATCGTTGTTGCTGAAAGCAACACATTACTACACGAAGAATCTCAGGTTGAATTATTTAGAAATACTTCTTTGTTAGTGGTCAAGTAAAACATGGCAACAGAGGCAGCAGGGGATAATCTCAGGAAAAAGACAGGACAAAAAACATCTTCTCTATCAAGCCCAGACTTGATGGGAAAGGAAGAGCTGAACAAGTGTGCGTGTTTGGGGGTGTTCATCTCTTAGACTGCACCTAGAGAAGGAGAATGATTCTGGTGCTGCAGTCTTGGAACTCCAGTCAGTACACATACAGAAGGATTTCTGGGCTGAGATGAACTTACATTTCTGCAGCTTCTAACTTCTTGGCTTTTATGTTCTATTGCAGTGAAGCTTTTGGCATGATTTATCATCACTGTAGCTAACCTGCATGGGAAAGTTGACATTATATCTCACATAAAAGCTTTTAACAAAGCTTTGACTTTCCAGGGCTTTGCATTGACTCCACTTGTCTGGCGCTTCCTTGAAATGTATGCCTAATCTGGAAATCTTTTGTTATTTCCTAGCTTTTGTGCAATAAAGAAGCACTTGAAATGTTGCTTCTTGCACCAGTATAGTGTTTCAGAAGAGAGAAAAATGCAGCTGGCAGAAACTGGATTTCTGTTGTTGGTAAAGCTGAGCTGAGCTCTGGACTGACTCTTGCATGTGGGAATGTGACCAAAGCCTGCAGGCACAGAGGAACAGCTTTTTCCTGCAGGTTGAGCATGGCAGAGATAGGTCATTGTTAGGAGAGCTTATGCTTTAAAGCATCAAGTTGTATAGAGAAGGTAATTTTAAAAGCAAACTTGGCAGTTCTTTTCTACCTAAGTGGTTTTTGAGCAAGGAGAGATTTGAGATGCTGTTTGCTCATGGAAGATGGAGAGAAGAAAAGCAAGTAGGAGGGATGCTGTGCATAGCCAGCACATTGCACCTGCACCATTCTCGCCCTGCACAAAGGAGGAGCAGCTCAGCAAGTTTGGCCTGGGCCATCAAAGGGAACATCCAAACATCCAGACCAACCCCAAACAAATTAGTTGTGTAGGTTGGTTGTTTTCTGCTGTTTGTCTCTGGAAAGAAAGCAGGAGGCAACAGACCTCAGATTTGATCCCTTTGTGGTGATTAATGCCAAGGGACAGAAGTGTGTGCTTAGGCAGGGGAGAAGGTAGGAAAGCTGAGTGCTGTAGAGGAATGAGATTAAAACAGAGCTCATTCTATATGGCTGTTCAGTGCATTGAAGGTATTTATCTTGCAGCAGGATCTGTCTGGCCGCAGGAACATGGTTGGATACATTGGTTTCAGTAGAAACTTGGTAAGCAGTGGTGATGTGTGCAAAGTGCTGATAGCAATGGACTTCTGTCGAGGTAAGTTTGGTCTCAGCGTGTTGCTCAGTGGTAGATCTGTTCATTTTCAGTGCTAACAGGAAACTTGCATAATATTTTTGTTTCAGCTGTCCCAACACTTTGATCCCTTGCTGCTGGGATGGAGCATTTGAAAACTGACATGAGAGCTGTGCTCAGATCTCTCTTGCAGGAATAAAGTGTTGAGCAAAAAGAATGTTTGTGCCAGGTGACCTCAAGAAGTCTGGCTGTTATGTATGGTGGCAGCTGATGGAAGCAGGTTTTCTTGGGACTGTTGAGCTTTGAACACGAGTCAGGTGTACTGTAGCAAGAAGATTCTAGGTTCTAAAATGCCTTTAAACATGCACACTACATATCTCTGTCCTACCATGCCATCTTTGTTTCTCTTTGATGTAGGAATTTTTACTAGCGCGTGTTGGGCTTGTTTTCTTAGAAAGGAAAGAATGTCACTTGAATTCTAGAAGGAAGAATGTTACTTGTAGTTTTCACAGAGAACTTCTGTTATGATTTCTTTAGAGTTTTAATCCTAAATATCAGAAGGAGTGTTGCAAGAAAGGACCCTGCCAATGCCAGTAAGTTCGTACTCAGCTCTGCATGATGGACACCACAGTGGAGGGAAATGTAAATGATGGCAGTTCAGAATCCTCTCCAGATTGATGTACTGGATTTTCAGCTTATGAAGTGTGCTCCGTCTTTCTAAGGTGTTCCCTTCTGTTTCAAAGGTGAAGGGCTTTAGGGTGATATTTCTCTTGTGGCTTGCAGATACACTCCTTGGCACAAACCTCTCTTGGCCTCCAGATCAGGCAAGGCAAGGCAAGGCAAGGCAAAACAAGGCCAGTCCAGGTAAGGAAAGGCCAGGCAAGGCCAGGCAAGGCAACGCTTGGCAAGGCAAGGCCAGTCAAGTCCAAACCAGGCAGGGCTAGACAAGGTAAGGCAAGGCAAGGCCAAGCAAAACAAGGCAATGCAAGACAAGTCCAGGAAAGGCCAGGCAAGCAATGCAAGGCAAAACAAGGCCAGGCCAGGCAATGCAAGTCCAGGCCTGGCCTGGCAAGGCAACGCGAGGCAAGGCAAGCCAGTCAATGCAAGGCAAGTCCTGGCCAATCACGGCAAGGCAAGGCAAGTCCAGACAAGTCCAGGCAAGGCCAGGCAAGGCAGGGCAAGTCCAGGCCAGTCACAGCTAGGCAAGGCAAGGCCAGTCAAGGCAAGGCAAGTCCATAAAAGTCCAGGCCAGGCAAGGCAATGCAAGTCAAGGCAAAACAGGGCAAGGTCAGGTAAGGCAAGGTCAGGCAAGGCCAAGCAAGGCCAGGCAAGGCAAGGCAGGTCCAGGCAAGTCCAGGTAAGGCAAGGCAAGGCGAGGCAAGTCCAAACCAGTCACGGCTAGGTAAGTCAAGGCCAGGAAAGGCAAGGCAATGCAAGGCTTGCCCAGGCAAGGCCAGTCAAGTCCAGGCAAGGGCAAGGCAAGGCAAGTTAAGTCCAGGCCAGGCAAGGCAAGGCCAGGCCCAGCCAGGCAAGGCAACGCTTGGCCAGGCAAGCCCAGTCAAGGCAAGGCAAAGCAAGGCAAGTCCAGGCAAGTTCAGGCCAAGCAGGGCAAGGCCAGGCAAGGCAAGTCCAGGAAAGGCCAGGCAAGTCCAGGCAAGGCAAAACAAGAACAGGCCGGTCACGTCAAGGCCGTGCAAGGCCAGGCAAGGCAAGGCAATGCAAGGCCAGGCAATTCCATGCAGGCAAGGCAAGGCAAGGCAAGGCCAGGCAAGGCAAGGCAAGGCCAGGCCAGTCACGGAAAGGCAAGGCAAGGCCAGGCAAGGCAAGGCAAGGCCAGGCAAGTCCAGGCCAGGAAAGGAAAGGCAAGGCCAGGGAAGTCCAGGAAAGGCAAGGCAAGTCCAGGCCAGTCACGGCACGGGAAGGCAAGGCAAGGCCAGGCAAGTCCAGGCCAGGAAAGGAAAGGCAAGGCCAGGGAAGTCCAGGAAAGGCAAGGCAAGTCCAGGCCAGTCACGGCACGGGAAGGCAAGGCAAGGCCAGGCAAGTCCAGGCAAGGCAAGGCATGTCCAGGCCAGTCACAGCTAGGCAAGTAAAGGCCAGGCCATGCAAGGCAAGGCCAGGCCCGGCCAGACAAGGCAACACTTGGCAAGGCAAGGCCAGTCAAGGCCAAGCAAAACAAGGCAATGCAAGGCAAGTCCAGGCAAGGCCAGGCAAGCAATGCAAGGCAAAACAAGGCCAGGCCTGGCAAGGCAAGGCAAGGCCTGGCCTGGCAAGGCAAGTCCAGGCACGGCAAGGCCAGTCAAGGCAAGGCAAGTCCATACAAGTCCAGGCCAGGCAGGGCAATGCAAGTCAAGGCAAAACAGGGCAAGGTCAGGTAAGGCAAGGCCACGCAAGGCCAGGCAAGGCAAGGCAAGTCCAGGCAAGGCCAGGCAAGTCCAGGTAAGGCAAGGCAAGTCCAGGCCAGTCACGGCAAGGCGAGGCAAGTCCAGGCAAGGCAAGGCAATGCAAGGAAAGGCAACGCAAGGCCAGGCAAGTCACGCAAGGCCAGGCAAGGCAATGCAAGGCCAGGCAATGCCAGGCAAGTCCAGGCAAGGCAAGGCAAGTCCAGGCCAGTCACAGCAAGGCAAGGCAAGGCCACGCAAGGCAAGGCAATGCAAGGCTAGTCCATACAAGGCCAGGAAAGTCCAGGCAAGGCCAGTCAAGGCAAGGCAAGTCCAGGCCAGTCACAGCTAGGCAAGGCAAGTCCAGTCAAGGAAAGGCAAGACCAGACAAGGCCAGGCAAGTCCAGGCAAGGCAAGGCAAGTCTAGGCCAGTCACAGCTAGGCAAGGCAAGGCCAGTCAAGGAAAGGCAAAGCCAGGAAAGTCAAGGCAAGGCAAGGCAAGTCCAGGGCAGTCACGGCAAGGCAAGCCAAGGCCAGGCAAAGCAAGGCAAGTCCAGGCAAAGCAAGGCAAGTCCAGGCAAGCCCAAGCAACGCAAGATAAGTCCAGGCCAGTCACAGCTAGTCAAGGCAAGGCCAGTCAATGCAAGGCCAGGCAATTCCACGCTGGAAAGGCATAACAAGGCAGGTCCAGGAAAGTCACAGCTAGGCAAGGCAAGGCCAGGCAAGGCAAGGCAAGTCCAGGCCAGTCACGGAAAGGCAAGGCAAAACCAGGCAAGGCAAGGCAAGGCCCGGCAAGTCT
The DNA here is from genome assembly GCF_016699485.2 of Gallus gallus. Lineage (NCBI taxonomy): Eukaryota > Metazoa > Chordata > Aves > Galliformes > Phasianidae > Gallus > Gallus gallus. Next base: position 6,795,347 of record NC_052552.1, read on the forward strand.
AGGAAAGGCCAGGCAAGGCAAGGCATGGCAAGGCCAGTAACAGCTAGGCCTGGCAAGGCCAGTCAATGCAAGGCAAGTCCAGGCAAGTCCAGGCAAGGCAGGCAAGGCCAGGCAAGTCCAGGAAAGGCCTGGCAAGGCAAGGCAAGTACAGGCCACGCAGGACAAGGCAAGGCAACCCCTGTCAAAGCAAGGCAAGTCCAGGCAAGTTCTGGTCAGGCAGGGCAAGGCAAGGCAAGGCAAAACAAGGTCAGGCCAGGTAAGGCAAGGCAAGGCAAGGCCACGCAAGGCCAGGCAAGGCAATGCAAGTCCAGGCAATGCCAGGCAAGTCCAGGCAAGGCCAGTCAAGGCAAGGCAAGTCCAGGCCAGTCACAGCTAGGCAAGGCAAGTCCAGTCAATGCAAGGCAAGACCAGGTAAGGCCAGGCAAGTCCAGGCAAGTCCAGGCAAGGCAAGGCAAGGCAAGGCAAGTCCAGGCCAGTCACGGCATGGCAAGGCAAGGCCAGTCAAGGCAAGGCAAGTCCAGGAAAGGCAAGGCAAGTCCAGGCAAGCCGAAGCAACGCAAGATAAGTCCAGGCCAGTCACAGCTAGGCAAGGCAAGGCCAGTCAAGGAAAGGCAAGGCCAGGAAAGTCAAGGCAAGGCAAGGCAAGTCCAGGACAGTCACGGCAAGGCAAGCCAAGGCCAGGCAAAGCAAGGCAATGCAAGGCAAGTCCAGGTAAGGTCAGGCAAGTCCAGGCAAGACCAGGCAAGGCAAGGCAAGTTCTGGCCAGTCACGGCATGGCAAGGCAAGGCCAGACAAGGCAAGGCAAGTCCAGGAAAGGCAAGGCAAGTCCAGGCAAGCCGAAGCAACGCAAGGTAAGTCCAGGCCAGTCACAGCTAGGCAAGGCAAGGCCTGGCAAGGCAAGGCAAGACCAGGCCAGTCACGGAAAAGCAAGGAAAGGCCAGGCAAGTCAAGGCAAGGCCAGGCAAGTCCAGGCATGTCCAGGCCAGTCAAAGCTAGGCAAGTAAAGGCCAGGCCATGCAAGGCAAAGCCAGGCCCGGCCAGACAAGGCAACACTTGGCAAGGCAAGGCCAGTCAAGGCAAGGCAAAGCAAGGCAAGTCCAGGCAAGTCCAGGCCAGGCAGGGCAAGGCAAGGCAACACAAGGCAAGGCCAAGCAAAACAAGGCAATGCAAGGCAAGTCCAGGCAAGGCCAGGCAAGCAATGCAAGGCAAAACAAGGCCAGGCCTGGCAAGGCAAGGCAAGGCAAGCCAAGGCCAGGCAAAGCAAGGAAAAGGCTTGCCAGGAAAAGCAAGGCATGGCAAGGCCGGGCAAGGCAAGGAAAGGAAAACAAGGCAAGGCCAGGCAAGGCCAGGAAAAGTCAGGCCAGACAATGCAAGGCCAGGCCCGGCCAGGCCATGCGAGGCCATGAGAGGCCAGACCAGACAAGGCATGGCTAGGCAAGGCAAGGCAAGGCAAGGCAAGGCAAGGCAAGGTAAGGCAACGCAAGGCATGGCAAGGCAAGGCAAGGCAAGGCAAGGCAAGGCAAGGAAAAGGCTGGCCAGAAATGGCAAGGCAAGGCAAGGCCAGGTGAGGCAAGTCCAGGAAAGGCAAGGCAAGGTGAGGCGAGGCACAGCAAGGGCAGTCAAGGCAAGGCAAGGCCAGGGCAGCCAAGGCAGGGGAAGGCCAGGCAAGGCCAGGCAAGGCCAAACAAGGCCAGACCAGGCAAGGCAAGGCAAAGCAAGGCAAGACAAAGCAAGGCCAGGCAAGGCCAGACAAGGCAAGGCAAGACCTGGCAAGGCCAAGCAAGACAAGGCAAGACCAGGCCAGTCCAGGCCAGGCCAGGCTAGGCAAGGGCTGGCAAGGCAAGGTAAGAGTAGACAAGGCCAGGCAATGCATGGAAAGGCACGGCAAGGCAAGGACAGTGAGATCCAGGAAATGTAAGGCCAGGCAAGGTTAGGCTTGGCAAGGCCAGACAAGGCAAAGCCATACCAGACCAGGCCAGACCAGGCCAGCTAAGGGAAGACAAAGCCAAAAAGGCAAGGCAAGGCAAGGCAAAGCATGCCAAGGCCAGGCAAGGTCAGCCTGCGCAAGGCAATGCCAGGCAAGGCCTGGCAGGACAAGGCCCGGCCAGGCAAGACCAGGCCAGGCAAGACCAGGCCAGGCAAGACCTGGCTAGGGAAGGGAAGGCAAGGCCAAAAAGGTAAGGCAATGCAAGGCATGCCAAGGCCAGGCAAGGCCAGGCCAGGTAAGGCAAGGCCAGGCAAGGCCAGGCAAGGCCAGGCAAGGCAAGGCAAGGCAAGGCAAGGCAGAGCCAGACAGGGCAAGGCCAGGCAAGGCACTGGAAGGCTAGGGAAGGGAGGGCCAGGCCAGGCAAGGCCAGGCAAGGAAATGGCAGGCCATGAAAGGCCAGGCAAGACAATGCAAGGCAAGGGAAGGAAAGGCCAGGCAAAGCCGGGCCAGGGCAGGCAAGGCCAGGCAAGGTCAGCCTACGAAAGGCAAGGCAAGATCAGCTTACAAAAGGCAAGGATAGGCAAGGCCTGGCAGGACAAGGCCCGGCCATGCCAGAAAATGCCAGGCCAAACCCGGCCAGGCAAGGCCACGCAAGGCAAGGCAAGGCAAGGCAAGGCCACGCAAGACAAGGCAAGGTCAGGCCACACATGGCCAGGCCAGGCAAGGCCAGGCAAGGCCAGGCAAAGCCAGGCAAGGCAAGGCCAGGCAAAGCCATGCCCACATTTACCCTAAAAATTTCCCATTTTCTCTTGGAACATCCCCCATTTAAACTAAAATCAAGCATTTTCGCCCCGAAAATCCCCTTTTAACCCCAAAATCTCACTTATTCTCTGTGAGAATCCCCCATTAAACCCAAAAATCACACATTTTTTTCTTCAAAAATCCCCATTTAACCCCTAAATCACTGATTTTCACCACAAATACCCCCCATTTAACCAAAAGTCACGCATTTTCACCACAAAAGTCCCCCATTTAACCCAAAACTCATGCATTTTCTCTTCAAAAATACCCCATTTAACCCCCAAGTCACATACTTTTCTCTTTGAAAACCCCCAGTTGAACCAAACATCACGTATTTACTCTTCAAAGGTCCCACATTTAACTCGAAAATCATGCATTTTCAACCCTAATATCCCTCATTTAACCTGAAAATCATGCATTTTCTCTGGAAAAATCCCTCATATAACCGGAAGATCACGCATTTTCACCCCAAAAATAATCCATTTAACCCAAAATAATTTTTCTCTTGGAAAATGCCACATTTAATCGTAAATCATGCATTTTCTCTTGGAAACTCCCCCATTTAACTAAAAACCACGTTTTCTCTTCAAAAATCCCCCATTTGACCCAAAAATCACACATTTGCCCTGCCAAAACCCCCCACTGAACCCAAAAATCACACTTTCATCAAAAATACCCCATTTAAACGAAAATCATGCATTTTCTCTTCGAAACAAAAACATTTAAACCAAAAATCACGCATTCTCTCTTCAAAAATCCCCCACTTAGCCCCAAAATCACCTGTTTTTTTCTTGGAAAATCCCCTATTTATTTGAAAATCACCATGATTTTCACCATGAAAATCCCCTATCTAACTCAAAAATCATGCATTGTGTCTTCAAAAAATCCCCCATTTAACCAAAAAATGCACATTTTCTCTACAAGAATCCCTCATTTAATCCGAAAATCACACATTTTCTCTCTGAAAATCCCCAGTTTAAGCAAAAACTACTCATTTTTTGCTGCTAAAATCCCTGATAGAACCCAAAAATCATGCATTTTTTCTTCAAAAATCCCCCATTTATCCTGAAAGTCACGCATTTCACCATAAAAAAAACCCTTTCAACCAAAAGTCACACAGTTTCTCTTCAAAAATCCCCCATTTTACCCCAAAAATACACATTTGCTCTTCAAGAATCTGCCATTTAACTGAAAATCAGCATTTTCTCTAGGAAAAACCCCATTTACCCTGAAAAACACCCATTTTCTCTGGAAAATACCTTATTTAAACGAAAATCATGCATTTTCACCACAAAAATCTCCAATGTAACCCAAAAACCTCGTATATTCTCTTTGAGAATCCCCCATTAAGCCTGAAAATCACACATTTTTTCCTCAAAAATCACCATTTAACCCCAAATTTACACATTTTCACCAGAAATATCCCCCATTTAACCCAAAATCATGCATTTTCTCTCGCAAAATCCCCCATTTATCCAAAATTTCTCTTGCCCCGCCCCGCCCAGCCTCACCTTGCCTCGCCACAGCTCACCTTGCCTCGCCTCGCCTCGTCACGCCTCACCTCGCCTCGCCTTTGCCTTGCCTTGCCTCACCTCCCCCCGCCTCACCTCTCCTCGCCTCGCCTCGCCTTGCCTCGCCTCGCCCCGCCTCATTTTGCCTCACCTCGCCTCGCCACGCCTTGCCCCACCTCACCTCGCCTTTGCCTCACCTTGGCCTTGCCTCGCCTTGCCTCGCCTCGCCACGCCTCGCCCCGCCTCGCCTCGCCTTTGCCTCGCCTTTGCCTTTGCCTCGCCTCGCCTTTGCCTTTGCCTCACCTCGCCTTGCCACGCCTCGCCTCGCCTCGTCCCTGCCACGCCTCGCCTTTGCCTCGCCTCGCCACGCCCCGCCTTGCCTTGCCTTGCCACGGCTTGCCTCGCCTTGCCTCGCCTCACCTCAGCCTCACCTCGCCTCACCCCGCCTCGCTTTGCATCGGCTCGCCTCTCCTCGCCTTTGCCTCGCCTCGCCTCGTCACGCCTTGCCTCATCTCGCTCCGCCTCGCCTCGCGTCGCCTCGCCTCGTGTCGCCTCGCCTCGCCTGGCTTCACCTTTGCCTCACCTTGCCACGCCTCGCCTTGCCTTTGCCTTGCCTTGCCTCGGCTCACCTCGCCTTGCCTCGCCTTTCCCTCACTTCGCAATGTCCCGCCTCGCCTTTGCCTTGCCTCGCCACCCCTCGCCTCGTCACGCCTTGCCGCGCCTTGCCTCGCCTTGCCTCGTGTCACTCCTCCTCCTTTGCCTCGCCTTTGCCTTGCCTCGCCTCGCCTCACCTTGCCACACCTCGCCTCGCCCCGCCTCGTCACGCCTTGCCTCGCCTCGCCCCGCCTCGCCTCTCCTCGCCCCGCCTCGCCTCTCCTTGCCTCGCCTCAGCTCGCCTCGCTTTTCCTTGCCTCGCCTCGTCACGCCTTGCCTCGTGTTGCTCCTCCTCGCCTCACCACGCCTTGCCTTGCCTCGCCTCGCCTCACCTCGTCACGCCTCGCCTCGCCGCGCCTCGCCCTGCTTCGTCCTGCCTCCGCTACCCTCTCCTTTCCTCGCCTAGCCTCACATAACTGACACATTTTCTTTTCAAAATCCTTCATTTAACCTGAAAAAAAATGCAATTTCTCTTTGGAAATCCCCCATGTAACCCGAAACGAAGCATTATCTCTTCAAAAATCTTTGATTTGTCCCAAAAATCACACATTCTCTCTTCAATAATACCCCATTTAAACAAAAATCACACATTTTCTTTCTGAGAATCCCTGATTTAACCCAAAAATCACACATTTTCTCTGCAAAAATCCCCCATTTAACCTGAAAATCATGCATTTTCAAAAATCCCACATTTAGCCTGACAATCACGCATTTTCCATTCAAAAACACCCCATTTAAACAAAAAATCATGCATTTTCTCTTTGAAAATACCCATTTAACCCTGAAAATCTCCAATATTCTCTACAAAAAATACCCTGCTTAACCCGAAAATCCCGCTTTTTCTCTGTTAAAATCTCACATTTAAAGCAGAAATCATGCATTTTCTCTTCAAGAATCGGTGATTCAACACGAAAATCATGTATTTTTCTGAAAAAATCCCCCACTAAACCCAAAAATCACGGATATTCTCTTTGAGAATACCTGATTTAACTCGAAAATCACTCATCTTCTCTACAAAAATCCCCCATTTCACCCCAAAATCACACATTTTCTCTTCAAAAATACTCCATTTAACACCAAAATCACACATTTTCTATAAAAAAAAAAAAAAACAAAAACAACAACAACAACAATAACAACAACAAAAAACAAAAACAAAAAAGAAAATCCCTCAATTTCACCACAAAAATCACAGTTTCTCTTTGGAAATCCCTCATTTAACCCAAAATCATACATTTTCTCTTGGAAAATCCCGCATTTTCCACAAAATCTTGCATTTTCTCTCCAAAAATACCCCATTATCCCAAAAATCACACATTTTCTCCTCAACAATCCCCCGTTTAACCCCAACATCACGCATTTTCTCTTGGAAAACCCCCCGTTTAACTCAAAAATCTCACCTTTTCTCATTGGAAAATACGCATTTACCCCAAAATCATGCATTTTCTCTCCAAAAATACCCCATTATCCCCAAAATCACACATTTTCTCCTCAGAAATCCCCCTTTTAACCCCCAAATCATGCATTTTCTCTTGCAAAATCCCACATTTTCCACAAAATCTTGCATTTTCTCTGCAAAAATACCCCATTATCCCCAAAATCACACATTTTCTCCTCAGAAATCCCCCATTTACCCCCAAAATCACACATTTTCTCTTGGAAAATCCCACATTTACCCCCAAATCATGCTTTATCTCTTCAAAAATACCCCATTATCCCCCAAATCACACATTTTCTCTAGGAAAATCCCCCATTTAACTCGGAAATCACACTTTTGCTCTTCAAATATCCCCCATTTGACCCCCAAATCAAACATTTTTGCTACAAGAATCCCCCATGTATCCAAAAAACCACGCATTTCCTCTACAAAAATCTCACATGTAAACGAAAATCATGCATTTTCTCTTCGAGAATCTCCCATTCAACCCGAAAATGATGCAATTTCTCTTCAAGAGTCCCTGATTTATCCCGAATATCACGCATTTTCTCTTCAAAAATCTCCCAAGTAACCTGAAAATCACGCATTATCTCTACGAAAATCACACATTTAATGCCAACATCAGGCATTTTCTCTTAGAGATTCCGCGATTTAACTGAAAATCACACATTTTCTCTTGAAAAATCCCCTATTTAACCCGAAAATCATGCCTTTTCTTTGCAAATATCCCCCACTTGACACAAAAATCATGCCTTTTCTCTATGAAAATCCCCCATCTAAAAAGAAAATCATGCATTTTCGTTTGGAAAATCCCCCATTTAAGTGAAAATCACACATTTTGGCTTCGAAAACCCCCAATTCAACCTGAAACGAAGCATTTCCTCTTCGAAAACCCCCCATTTTACCCGAAAATCACGCATTTTCCCTTCCAAAATACCCCATTTAAACAAAAATCACACATTTGCTCTTTGAGAATCCCTGATTTAAACTGAAAATCACGCATATTCTCTTCAAAAATTGCTGTTCAAACCAAAAATTGCACGTTTTCTCATCAACAATCCCCCCCGTTTAACCCCAACATCACGCATTTTCTCTTGGAAAACCCCCCGTTTAACTCAAAAATCTCACCTTTTCTCTTGGAAAATACGCATTTACCCCAAAATCATGCATTTTCTCTGCAAAAATACCCCATTATCCCCAAAATCACACATTTTCTCCTCAGAAATCCCCCTTTTAACCCCCAAATCATTCATTTTCTCTTGCAAAATCCCACATTTTCCACAAAATCTTGCATTTTCTCTCCCAAAATACCCCATTATCCCCAAAATCACACATTTTCTCCTCAGAAATCCCCCATTTACCCCCAAAATCACACATTTTCTCTTGGAAAATCCCACATTTACCCCCAAATCATGCTTTATCTCTTCAAAAATACCCCATTATCCCCCAAATCACACATTTTCTCTAGGAAAATCCCCCATTTAACTCGGAAATCACACTTTTGCTCTTCAAATATCCCCCATTTGACCCCCAAATCAAACATTTTTGCTACAAGAATCCCCCTTGTATCCAAAAAACCACGCATTTCCTCTACAAAAATCTCACATGTAAACGAAAATCATGCATTTTCTCTTCGAGAATCTCCCATTCAACCCGAAAATGATGCAATTTCTCTTCAAGAGTCCCTGATTTATCCCGAATATCACGCATTTTCTCTTCAAAAATCTCCCATGTAACCTGAAAATCACGCATTATCTCTACGAAAATCACACATTTAATGCCAACATCAGGCATTTTCTCTTAGAGATTCCGCGATTTAACTGAAAATCACACATTTTCTCTTGAAAAATCCCCTATTTAACCCGAAAAATCATGCCTTTTCTTTGCAAATATCCCCCACTTGACACAAAAATCATGCCTTTTCTCTATGAAAATCCCCCATCTAAAAAGAAAATCATGCATTTTCGTTTGGAAAATCCCCCATTTAAGTGAAAATCACGCACTTTGGCTTCGAAAACCCCCAATTCAACCTGAAACGAAGCATTTCCTCTTCGAAAACCCCCCATTTTACCCGAAAATCACGCATTTTCCCTTCCAAAATACCCCATTTAAACAAAAATCACACATTTGCTCTTTGAGAATCCCTGATTTAAACTGAAAATCACGCATATTCTCTTCAAAAATTGCTGTTCAAACCAAAAATTGCGCGTTTTCTCATCAACAATCCTCCCCGTTTAACGCCAACATCACGCATTTTCTCTCCAAAAATACCCCATTATCCCCAAAATCACACATTTTCTCCTCAGAAATCCCCCTTCTAACCCCCAAATCACACATTTTCTCTTGGAAAATCCCACTTTTCCCCAAAATCACATTTTATCTCTTCAAAAATACCCCATTATCCCCCAAATCACACATTTTCTCTAGGAAAATCCCCCATTTAACTCGGAAATCACACTTTTGCTCTTCAAATATCCCCCATTTGACCCCCAAATCAAACATTTTTGCTACAAGAATCCCCCATGTATCCAAAAACCACGCATTTCCTCTACAAAAATCTCACATGTAAACGAAACTCATGCATTTTCTCTTCGAGAATCCCCCATTTAACCAGTAGAAAATGCAATTTCTCTTCGAGAATCCCCCATTCAACCCGAAAATGATGCATTTTCTCTTCAAGAGTCCCTGATTTATCCCGAATATCATGCATTTTCTCTTCAAAAATCTCCCATGTAACCTGAAAATCACGCATTATCTCTACGAAAATCACACATTTAATGCCAACATCAGGCATTTTCTCTTAGAGATTCCGCGATTTAACTGAAAATCACACATTTTCTCTTGAAAAATCCCCTATTTAACCCGAAAATCATGCCTTTTCTTTGCAAATATCCCCCACTTGACACAAAAATCATGCCTTTTCTCTATGAAAATCCCCCATCTAAAAAGAAAATCATGCATTTTCGTTTGGAAAATCCCCCATTTAAGTGAAAATCACGCACTTTGGCTTCGAAAACCCCCAATTCAACCTGAAACGAAGCATTTCCTCTTCGAAAACCCCCCATTTTACCCGAAAATCACGCATTTTCCCTTCCAAAATACCCCATTTAAACAAAAATCACACATTTGCTCTTTGAGAATCCCTGATTTAAACTGAAAATCACGCATATTCTCTTCAAAAATTGCTGTTCAAACCAAAAATTGCACGTTTTCTCATCAACAATCCCCCCCGTTTAACCCCAACATCACGCATTTTCTCTTGGAAAACCCCCCGTTTAACTCAAAAATCTCACCTTTTCTCTTGGAAAATACGCATTTACCCCAAAATCATGCATTTTCTCTGCAAAAATACCCCATTATCCCCAAAATCACACATTTTCTCCTCAGAAATCCCCCTTTTAACCCCCAAATCATTCATTTTCTCTTGCAAAATCCCACATTTTCCACAAAATCTTGCATTTTCTCTCCCAAAATACCCCATTATCCCCAAAATCACACATTTTCTCCTCAGAAATCCCCCATTTACCCCCAAAATCACACATTTTCTCTTGGAAAATCCCACATTTACCCCCAAATCATGCTTTATCTCTCCAAAAATACCCCATTATCCTCCAAATCACACATTTTCTCTAGGAAAATCCCCCATTTAACTCGGAAATCACACTTTTGCTCTTCAAATATCCCCCATTTGACCCCCAAATCAAACATTTTTGCTACAAGAATCCCCCTTGTATCCAAAAAACCACGCATTTCCTCTACAAAAATCTCACATGTAAACGAAAATCATGCATTTTCTCTTCGAGAATCTCCCATTCAACCCGAAAATGATGCAATTTCTCTTCAAGAGTCCCTGATTTATCCCGAATATCACGCATTTTCTCTTCAAAAATCTCCCATGTAACCTGAAAATCACGCATTATCTCTACGAAAATCACACATTTAATGCCAACATCAGGCATTTTCTCTTAGAGATTCCGCGATTTAACTGAAAATCACACATTTTCTCTTGAAAAATCCCCTATTTAACCCGAAAATCATGCCTTTTCTTTGCAAATATCCCCCACTTGACACAAAAATCATGCCTTTTCTCTATGAAAATCCCCCATCTAAAAAGAAAATCATGCATTTTCGTTTGGAAAATCCCCCATTTAAGTGAAAATCACACATTTTGGCTTCGAAAACCCCCAATTCAACCTGAAACGAAGCATTTCCTCTTCGAAAACCCCCCATTTTACCCGAAAATCACGCATTTTCCCTTCCAAAATACCCCATTTAAACAAAAATCACACATTTGCTCTTTGAGAATCCCTGATTTAAACTGAAAATCACGCATATTCTCTTCAAAAATTGCTGTTCAAACCAAAAATTGCACGTTTTCTCATCAACAATCCCCCCCGTTTAACCCCAACATCACGCATTTTCTCTTGGAAAACCCCCCGTTTAACTCAAAAATCTCACCTTTTCTCTTGGAAAATACGCATTTACCCCAAAATCATGCATTTTCTCTGCAAAAATACCCCATTATCCCCAAAATCACACATTTTCTCCTCAGAAATCCCCCATTTACCCCCAAAATCACACATTTTCTCTTGGAAAATCCCACATTTACCCCCAAATCATGCTTTATCTCTTCAAAAATACCCCATTATCCCCCAAATCACACATTTTCTCTAGGAAAATCCCCCATTTAACTCGGAAATCACACTTTTGCTCTTCAAATATCCCCCATTTGACCCCCAAATCAAACATTTTTGCTACAAGAATCCCCCATGTATCCAAAAAACCACGCATTTCCTCTACAAAAATCTCACATGTAAACGAAAATCATGCATTTTCTCTTCGAGAATCTCCCATTCAACCCGAAAATGATGCAATTTCTCTTCAAGAGTCCCTGATTTATCCCGAATATCACGCATTTTCTCTTCAAAAATCTCCCATGTAACCTGAAAATCACGCATTATCTCTACGAAAATCACACATTTAATGCCAACATCAGGCATTTTCTCTTAGAGATTCCGCGATTTAACTGAAAATCACACATTTTCTCTTGAAAAATCCCCTATTTAACCCAAAAATCATGCCTTTTCTTTGCAAATATCCCCCACTTGACACAAAAATCATGCCTTTTCTCTATGAAAATCCCCCATCTAAAAAGAAAATCATGCATTTTCGTTTGGAAAATCCCCCATTTAAGTGAAAATCACACATTTTGGCTTCGAAAACCCCCAATTCAACCTGAAACGAAGCATTTCCTCTTCGAAAACCCCCCATTTTACCCGAAAATCACGCATTTTCCCTTCCAAAATACCCCATTTAAACAAAAATCACACATTTGCTCTTTGAGAATCCCTGATTTAAACTGAAAATCACGCATATTCTCTTCAAAAATTGCTGTTCAAACCAAAAATTGCACGTTTTCTCACCAACAATCCCCCCCGTTTAACCCCAACATCACGCATTTTCTCTTGGAAAACCCCCCGTTTAACTCAAAAATCTCACCTTTTCCCTTGGAAAATACGCATTTACCCCAAAATCATGCATTTTCTCTGCAAAAATACCCCATTATCCCCAAAATCACACATTTTCTCCTCAGAAATCCCCCTTTTAACCCCCAAATCATTCATTTTCTCTTGCAAAATCCCACATTTTCCACAAAATCTTGCATTTTCTCTCCCAAAATACCCCATTATCCCCAAAATCACACATTTTCTCCTCAGAAATCCCCCATTTACCCCCAAAATCACACATTTTCTCTTGGAAAATCCCACATTTACCCCCAAATCATGCTTTATCTCTTCAAAAATACCCCATTATCCCCCAAATCACACATTTTCTCTAGGAAAATCCCCCATTTAACTCGGAAATCACACTTTTGCTCTTCAAATATCCCCCATTTGACCCCCAAATCAAACATTTTTGCTACAAGAATCCCCCTTGTATCCAAAAAACCACGCATTTCCTCTACAAAAATCTCACATGTAAACGAAAATCATGCATTTTCTCTTCGAGAATCTCCCATTCAACCCGAAAATGATGCAATTTCTCTTCAAGAGTCCCTGATTTATCCCGAATATCACGCATTTTCTCTTCAAAAATCTCCCATGTAACCTGAAAATCACGCATTATCTCTACGAAAATCACACATTTAATGCCAACATCAGGCATTTTCTCTTAGAGATTCCGCGATTTAACTGAAAATCACACATTTTCTCTTGAAAAATCCCCTATTTAACCCGAAAATCATGCCTTTTCTTTGCAAATATCCCCCACTTGACACAAAAATCATGCCTTTTCTCTATGAAAATCCCCCATCTAAAAAGAAAATCATGCATTTTCGTTTGGAAAATCCCCCATTTAAGTGAAAATCACACATTTTGGCTTCGAAAACCCCCAATTCAACCTGAAACGAAGCATTTCCTCTTCGAAAACCCCCCATTTTACCCGAAAATCACGCATTTTCCCTTCCAAAATACCCCATTTAAACAAAAATCACACATTTGCTCTTTGAGAATCCCTGATTTAAACTGAAAATCACGCATATTCTCTTCAAAAATTGCTGTTCAAACCAAAAATTGCACGTTTTCTCATCAACAATCCCCCCCGTTTAACCCCAACATCACGCATTTTCTCTTGGAAAACCCCCCGTTTAACTCAAAAATCTCACCTTTTCTCTTGGAAAATACGCATTTACCCCAAAATCATGCATTTTCTCTGCAAAAATACCCCATTATCCCCAAAATCACACATTTTCTCCTCAGAAATCCCCCATTTACCCCCAAAATCACACATTTTCTCTTGGAAAATCCCACATTTACCCCCAAATCATGCTTTATCTCTTCAAAAATACCCCATTATCCCCCAAATCACACATTTTCTCTAGGAAAATCCCCCATTTAACTCGGAAATCACACTTTTGCTCTTCAAATATCCCCCATTTGACCCCCAAATCAAACATTTTTGCTACAAGAATCCCCCATGTATCCAAAAAACCACGCATTTCCTCTACAAAAATCTCACATGTAAACGAAAATCATGCATTTTCTCTTCGAGAATCTCCCATTCAACCCGAAAATGATGCAATTTCTCTTCAAGAGTCCCTGATTTATCCCGAATATCACGCATTTTCTCTTCAAAAATCTCCCATGTAACCTGAAAATCACGCATTATCTCTACGAAAATCACACATTTAATGCCAACATCAGGCATTTTCTCTTAGAGATTCCGCGATTTAACTGAAAATCACACATTTTCTCTTGAAAAATCCCCTATTTAACCCGAAAATCATGCCTTTTCTTTGCAAATATCCCCCACTTGACACAAAAATCATGCCTTTTCTCTATGAAAATCCCCCATCTAAAAAGAAAATCATGCATTTTCGTTTGGAAAATCCCCCATTTAAGTGAAAATCACACATTTTGGCTTCGAAAACCCCCAATTCAACCTGAAACGAAGCATTTCCTCTTCGAAAACCCCCCATTTTACCCGAAAATCACGCATTTTCCCTTCCAAAATACCCCATTTAAACAAAAATCACACATTTGCTCTTTGAGAATCCCTGATTTAAACTGAAAATCACGCATATTCTCTTCAAAAAATTGCTGTTCAAACCAAAAATTGCACGTTTTCTCATCAACAATCCCCCCCGTTTAACCCCAACATCACGCATTTTCTCTTGGAAAACCCCCCGTTTGACTCAAAAATCTCACCTTTTCTCTTGGAAAATACGCATTTACCCCAAAATCATGCATTTTCTCTCCAAAAATACCCCATTATCCCCAAAATCACACATTTTCTCCTCAGAAATCCCCCTTTTAACCCCCAAATCATTCATTTTCTCTTGCAAAATCCCACATTTTCCACAAAATCTTGCATTTTCTCTCCCAAAATACCCCATTATCCCCAAAATCACACATTTTCTCCTCAGAAATCCCCCATTTACCCCCAAAATCACACATTTTCTCTTGGAAAATCCCACATTTACCCCCAAATCATGCTTTATCTCTTCAAAAATACCCCATTATCCTCCAAATCACACATTTTCTCTAGGAAAATCCCCCATTTAACTCGGAAATCACACTTTTGCTCTTCAAATATCCCCCATTTGACCCCCAAATCAAACATTTTTGCTACAAGAATCCCCCTTGTATCCAAAAAACCACGCATTTCCTCTACAAAAATCTCACATGTAAACGAAAATCATGCATTTTCTCTTCGAGAATCTCCCATTCAACCCGAAAATGATGCAATTTCTCTTCAAGAGTCCCTGATTTATCCCGAATATCACGCATTTTCTCTTCAAAAATCTCCCATGTAACCTGAAAATCACGCATTATCTCTACGAAAATCACACATTTAATGCCAACATCAGGCATTTTCTCTTAGAGATTCCGCGATTTAACTGAAAATCACACATTTTCTCTTGAAAAATCCCCTATTTAACCCGAAAATCATGCCTTTTCTTTGCAAATATCCCCCACTTGACACAAAAATCATGCCTTTTCTCTATGAAAATCCCCCATCTAAAAAGAAAATCATGCATTTTCGTTTGGAAAATCCCCCATTTAAGTGAAAATCACACATTTTGGCTTCGAAAACCCCCAATTCAACCTGAAACGAAGCATTTCCTCTTCGAAAACCCCCCATTTTACCCGAAAATCACGCATTTTCCCTTCCAAAATACCCCATTTAAACAAAAATCACACATTTGCTCTTTGAGAATCCCTGATTTAAACTGAAAATCACGCATATTCTCTTCAAAAATTGCTGTTCAAACCAAAAATTGCACGTTTTCTCATCAACAATCCCCCCCGTTTAACCCCAACATCACGCATTTTCTCTTGGAAAACCCCCCGTTTAACTCAAAAATCTCACCTTTTCTCTTGGAAAATACGCATTTACCCCAAAATCATGCATTTTCTCTGCAAAAATACCCCATTATCCCCAAAATCACACATTTTCTCCTCAGAAATCCCCCTTTTAACCCCCAAATCATTCATTTTCTCTTGCAAAATCCCACATTTTCCACAAAATCTTGCATTTTCTCTCCCAAAATACCCCATTATCCCCAAAATCACACATTTTCTCCTCAGAAATCCCCCATTTACCCCCAAAATCACACATTTTCTCTTGGAAAATCCCACATTTACCCCCAAATCATGCTTTATCTCTTCAAAAATACCCCATTATCCTCCAAATCACACATTTTCTCTAGGAAAATCCCCCATTTAACTCGGAAATCACACTTTTGCTCTTCAAATATCCCCCATTTGACCCCCAAATCAAACATTTTTGCTACAAGAATCCCCCTTGTATCCAAAAAACCACGCATTTCCTCTACAAAAATCTCACATGTAAACGAAAATCATGCATTTTCTCTTCGAGAATCTCCCATTCAACCCGAAAATGATGCAATTTCTCTTCAAGAGTCCCTGATTTATCCCGAATATCACGCATTTTCTCTTCAAAAATCTCCCATGTAACCTGAAAATCACGCATTATCTCTACGAAAACCACACATTTAATGCCAACATCAGGCATTTTCTCTTAGAGATTCCGCGATTTAACTGAAAATCACACATTTTCTCTTGAAAAATCCCCTATTTAACCCGAAAATCATGCCTTTTCTTTGCAAATATCCCCCACTTGACACAAAAATCATGCCTTTTCTCTATGAAAATCCCCCATCTAAAAAGAAAATCATGCATTTTCGTTTGGAAAATCCCCCATTTAAGTGAAAATCACACATTTTGGCTTCGAAAACCCCCAATTCAACCTGAAACGAAGCATTTCCTCTTCGAAAACCCCCCATTTTACCCGAAAATCACGCATTTTCCCTTCCAAAATACCCCATTTAAACAAAAATCACACATTTGCTCTTTGAGAATCCCTGATTTAAACTGAAAATCACGCATATTCTCTTCAAAAAATTGCTGTTCAAACCAAAAATTGCACGTTTTCTCATCAACAATCCCCCCCGTTTAACCCCAACATCACGCATTTTCTCTTGGAAAACCCCCCGTTTAACTCAAAAATCTCACCTTTTCTCTTGGAAAATACGCATTTACCCCAAAATCATGCATTTTCTCTGCAAAAATACCCCATTATCCCCAAAATCACACATTTTCTCCTCAGAAATCCCCCTTTTAACCCCCAAATCATTCATTTTCTCTTGCAAAATCCCACATTTTCCACAAAATCTTGCATTTTCTCTCCCAAAATACCCCATTATCCCCAAAATCACACATTTTCTCCTCAGAAATCCCCCATTTACCCCCAAAATCACACATTTTCTCTTGGAAAATCCCACATTTACCCCCAAATCATGCTTTATCTCTTCAAAAATACCCCATTATCCTCCAAATCACACATTTTCTCTAGGAAAATCCCCCATTTAACTCGGAAATCACACTTTTGCTCTTCAAATATCCCCCATTTGACCCCCAAATCAAACATTTTTGCTACAAGAATCCCCCTTGTATCCAAAAAACCACGCATTTCCTCTACAAAAATCTCACATGTAAACGAAAATCATGCATTTTCTCTTCGAGAATCTCCCATTCAACCCGAAAATGATGCAATTTCTCTTCAAGAGTCCCTGATTTATCCCGAATATCACGCATTTTCTCTTCAAAAATCTCCCATGTAACCTGAAAATCACGCATTATCTCTACGAAAATCACACATTTAATGCCAACATCAGGCATTTTCTCTTAGAGATTCCGCGATTTAACTGAAAATCACACATTTTCTCTTGAAAAATCCCCTATTTAACCCGAAAATCATGCCTTTTCTTTGCAAATATCCCCCACTTGACACAAAAATCATGCCTTTTCTCTATGAAAATCCCCCATCTAAAAAGAAAATCATGCATTTTCGTTTGGAAAATCCCCCATTTAAGTGAAAATCACACATTTTGGCTTCGAAAACCCCCAATTCAACCTGAAACGAAGCATTTCCTCTTCGAAAACCCCCCATTTTACCCGAAAATCACGCATTTTCCCTTCCAAAATACCCCATTTAAACAAAAATCACACATTTGCTCTTTGAGAATCCCTGATTTAAACTGAAAATCACGCATATTCTCTTCAAAAATTGCTGTTCAAACCAAAAATTGCACGTTTTCTCATCAACAATCCCCCCCGTTTAACCCCAACATCACGCATTTTCTCTTGGAAAACCCCCCGTTTAACTCAAAAATCTCACCTTTTCTCTTGGAAAATACGCATTTACCCCAAAATCATGCATTTTCTCTCCAAAAATACCCCATTATCCCCAAAATCACACATTTTCTCCTCAGAAATCCCCATTTTAACCCCCAAATCATTCATTTTCTCTTGCAAAATCCCACATTTTCCACAAAATCTTGCATTTTCTCTCCCAAAATACCCCATTATCCCCAAAATCACACATTTTCTCCTCAGAAATCCCCCATTTACCCCCAAAATCACACATTTTCTCTTGGAAAATCCCACATTTACCCCCAAATCATGCTTTATCTCTTCAAAAATACCCCATTATCCTCCAAATCACACATTTTCTCTAGGAAAATCCCCCATTTAACTCGGAAATCACACTTTTGCTCTTCAAATATCCCCCATTTGACCCCCAAATCAAACATTTTTGCTACAAGAATCCCCCTTGTATCCAAAAAACCACGCATTTCCTCTACAAAAATCTCACATGTAAACGAAAATCATGCATTTTCTCTTCGAGAATCTCCCATTCAACCCGAAAATGATGCAATTTCTCTTCAAGAGTCCCTGATTTATCCCGAATATCACGCATTTTCTCTTCAAAAATCTCCCAAGTAACCTGAAAATCACGCATTATCTCTACGAAAATCACACATTTAATGCCAACATCAGGCATTTTCTCTTAGAGATTCCGCGATTTAACTGAAAATCACACATTTTCTCTTGAAAAATCCCCTATTTAACCCGAAAATCATGCCTTTTCTTTGCAAATATCCCCCACTTGACACAAAAATCATGCCTTTTCTCTATGAAAATCCCCCATCTAAAAAGAAAATCATGCATTTTCGTTTGGAAAATCCCCCATTTAAGTGAAAATCACACATTTTGGCTTCGAAAACCCCCAATTCAACCTGAAACGAAGCATTTCCTCTTCGAAAACCCCCCATTTTACCCGAAAATCACGCATTTTCCCTTCCAAAATACCCCATTTAAACAAAAATCACACATTTGCTCTTTGAGAATCCCTGATTTAAACTGAAAATCACGCATATTCTCTTCAAAAATTGCTGTTCAAACCAAAAATTGCACGTTTTCTCATCAACAATCCCCCCCGTTTAACCCCAACATCACGCATTTTCTCTTGGAAAACCCCCCGTTTAACTCAAAAATCTCACCTTTTCTCTTGGAAAATACGCATTTACCCCAAAATCATGCATTTTCTCTGCAAAAATACCCCATTATCCCCAAAATCACACATTTTCTCCTCAGAAATCCCCCTTTTACCCCCAAAATCACACATTTTCTCTTGGAAAATCCCACATTTACCCCCAAATCATGCTTTATCTCTTCAAAAATACCCCATTATCCTCCAAATCACACATTTTCTCTAGGAAAATCCCCCATTTAACTCGGAAATCACACTTTTGCTCTTCAAATATCCCCCATTTGACCCCCAAATCAAACATTTTTGCTACAAGAATCCCCCTTGTATCCAAAAAACCACGCATTTCCTCTGCAAAAATCTCACATGTAAACGAAAATCATGCATTTTCTCTTCGAGAATCTCCCATTCAACCCGAAAATGATGCAATTTCTCTTCAAGAGTCCCTGATTTATCCCGAATATCACGCATTTTCTCTTCAAAAATCTCCCATGTAACCTGAAAATCACGCATTATCTCTACGAAAATCACACATTTAATGCCAACATCAGGCATTTTCTCTTAGAGATTCCGCGATTTAACTGAAAATCACACATTTTCTCTTGAAAAATCCCCTATTTAACCCGAAAATCATGCCTTTTCTTTGCAAATATCCCCCACTTGACACAAAAATCATGCCTTTTCTCTATGAAAATCCCCCATCTAAAAAGAAAATCATGCATTTTCGTTTGGAAAATCCCCCATTTAAGTGAAAATCACACATTTTGGCTTCGAAAACCCCCAATTCAACCTGAAACGAAGCATTTCCTCTTCGAAAACCCCCCATTTTACCCGAAAATCACGCATTTTCCCTTCCAAAATACCCCATTTAAACAAAAATCACACATTTGCTCTTTGAGAATCCCTGATTTAAACTGAAAATCACGCATATTCTCTTCAAAAAATTGCTGTTCAAACCAAAAATTGCACGTTTTCTCATCAACAATCCCCCCCGTTTAACCCCAACATCACGCATTTTCTCTTGGAAAACCCCCCGTTTGACTCAAAAATCTCACCTTTTCTCTTGGAAAATACGCATTTACCCCAAAATCATGCATTTTCTCTGCAAAAATACCCCATTATCCCCAAAATCACACATTTTCTCCTCAGAAATCCCCATTTTAACCCCCAAATCATTCATTTTCTCTTGCAAAATCCCACATTTTCCACAAAATCTTGCATTTTCTCTCCCAAAATACCCCATTATCCCCAAAATCACACATTTTCTCCTCAGAAATCCCCCATTTACCCCCAAAATCACACATTTTCTCTTGGAAAATCCCACATTTACCCCCAAATCATGCTTTATCTCTCCAAAAATACCCCATTATCCTCCAAATCACACATTTTCTCTAGGAAAATCCCCCATTTAACTCGGAAATCACACTTTTGCTCTTCAAATATCCCCCATTTGACCCCCAAATCAAACATTTTTGCTACAAGAATCCCCCTTGTATCCAAAAAACCACGCATTTCCTCTACAAAAATCTCACATGTAAACGAAAATCATGCATTTTCTCTTCGAGAATCTCCCATTCAACCCGAAAATGATGCAATTTCTCTTCAAGAGTCCCTGATTTATCCCGAATATCACGCATTTTCTCTTCAAAAATCTCCCAAGTAACCTGAAAATCACGCATTATCTCTACGAAAATCACACATTTAATGCCAACATCAGGCATTTTCTCTTAGAGATTCCGCGATTTAACTGAAAATCACACATTTTCTCTTGAAAAATCCCCTATTTAACCCGAAAATCATGCCTTTTCTTTGCAAATATCCCCCACTTGACACAAAAATCATGCCTTTTCTCTATGAAAATCCCCCATCTAAAAAGAAAATCATGCATTTTCGTTTGGAAAATCCCCCATTTAAGTGAAAATCACACATTTTGGCTTCGAAAACCCCCAATTCAACCTGAAACGAAGCATTTCCTCTTCGAAAACCCCCCATTTTACCCGAAAATCACGCATTTTCCCTTCCAAAATACCCCATTTAAACAAAAATCACACATTTGCTCTTTGAGAATCCCTGATTTAAACTGAAAATCACGCATATTCTCTTCAAAAAATTGCTGTTCAAACCAAAAATTGCACGTTTTCTCATCAACAATCCCCCCCGTTTAACCCCAACATCACGCATTTTCTCTTGGAAAACCCCCCGTTTGACTCAAAAATCTCACCTTTTCTCTTGGAAAATACGCATTTACCCCAAAATCATGCATTTTCTCTCCAAAAATACCCCATTATCCCCAAAATCACACATTTTCTCCTCAGAAATCCCCATTTTAACCCCCAAATCATTCATTTTCTCTTGCAAAATCCCACATTTTCCACAAAATCTTGCATTTTCTCTCCCAAAATACCCCATTATCCCCCAAATCACACATTTTCTCCTCAGAAATCCCCCATTTACCCCCAAAATCACACATTTTCTCTTGGAAAATCCCACATTTACCCCCAAATCATGCTTTATCTCTCCAAAAATACCCCATTATCCTCCAAATCACACATTTTCTCTAGGAAAATCTCCCATTTAACTCGGAAATCACACTTTTGCTCTTCAAATATCCCCCATTTGACCCCCAAATCAAACATTTTTGCTACAAGAATCCCCCTTGTATCCAAAAAACCACGCATTTCCTCTACAAAAATCTCACATGTAAACGAAAATCATGCATTTTCTCTTCGAGAATCTCCCATTCAACCCGAAAATGATGCAATTTCTCTTCAAGAGTCCCTGATTTATCCCGAATATCACGCATTTTCTCTTCAAAAATCTCCCAAGTAACCTGAAAATCACGCATTATCTCTACGAAAATCACACATTTAATGCCAACATCAGGCATTTTCTCTTAGAGATTCCGCGATTTAACTGAAAATCACACATTTTCTCTTGAAAAATCCCCTATTTAACCCGAAAATCATGCCTTTTCTTTGCAAATATCCCCCACTTGACACAAAAATCATGCCTTTTCTCTATGAAAATCCCCCATCTAAAAAGAAAATCATGCATTTTCGTTTGGAAAATCCCCCATTTAAGTGAAAATCACACATTTTGGCTTCGAAAACCCCCAATTCAACCTGAAACGAAGCATTTCCTCTTCGAAAACCCCCCATTTTACCCGAAAATCACGCATTTTCCCTTCCAAAATACCCCATTTAAACAAAAATCACACATTTGCTCTTTGAGAATCCCTGATTTAAACTGAAAATCACGCATATTCTCTTCAAAAATTGCTGTTCAAACCAAAAATTGCACGTTTTCTCATCAACAATCCCCCCCGTTTAACCCCAACATCACGCATTTTCTCTTGGAAAACCCCCCGTTTAACTCAAAAATCTCACCTTTTCTCTTGGAAAATACGCATTTACCCCAAAATCATGCATTTTCTCTGCAAAAATACCCCATTATCCCCAAAATCACACATTTTCTCCTCAGAAATCCCCCTTTTAACCCCCAAATCATTCATTTTCTCTTGCAAAATCCCACATTTTCCACAAAATCTTGCATTTTCTCTCCCAAAATACCCCATTATCCCCAAAATCACACATTTTCTCCTCAGAAATCCCCCATTTACCCCCAAAATCACACATTTTCTCTTGGAAAATCCCACATTTACCCCCAAATCATGCTTTATCTCTTCAAAAATACCCCATTATCCTCCAAATCACACATTTTCTCTAGGAAAATCCCCCATTTAACTCGGAAATCACACTTTTGCTCTTCAAATATCCCCCATTTGACCCCCAAATCAAACATTTTTGCTACAAGAATCCCCCTTGTATCCAAAAAACCACGCATTTCCTCTACAAAAATCTCACATGTAAACGAAAATCATGCATTTTCTCTTCGAGAATCTCCCATTCAACCCGAAAATGATGCAATTTCTCTTCAAGAGTCCCTGATTTATCCCGAATATCACGCATTTTCTCTTCAAAAATCTCCCAAGTAACCTGAAAATCACGCATTATCTCTACGAAAATCACACATTTAATGCCAACATCAGGCATTTTCTCTTAGAGATTCCGCGATTTAACTGAAAATCACACATTTTCTCTTGAAAAATCCCCTATTTAACCCGAAAATCATGCCTTTTCTTTGCAAATATCCCCCACTTGACACAAAAATCATGCCTTTTCTCTATGAAAATCCCCCATCTAAAAAGAAAATCATGCATTTTCGTTTGGAAAATCCCCCATTTAAGTGAAAATCACACATTTTGGCTTCGAAAACCCCCAATTCAACCTGAAACGAAGCATTTCCTCTTCGAAAACCCCCCATTTTACCCGAAAATCACGCATTTTCCCTTCCAAAATACCCCATTTAAACAAAAATCACACATTTGCTCTTTGAGAATCCCTGATTTAAACTGAAAATCACGCATATTCTCTTCAAAAATTGCTGTTCAAACCAAAAATTGCACGTTTTCTCATCAACAATCCCCCCCGTTTAACCCCAACATCACGCATTTTCTCTTGGAAAACCCCCCGTTTAACTCAAAAATCTCACCTTTTCTCTTGGAAAATACGCATTTACCCCAAAATCATGCATTTTCTCTGCAAAAATACCCCATTATCCCCAAAATCACACATTTTCTCCTCAGAAATCCCCCATTTACCCCCAAAATCACACATTTTCTCTTGGAAAATCCCACATTTACCCCCAAATCATGCTTTATCTCTTCAAAAATACCCCATTATCCTCCAAATCACACATTTTCTCTAGGAAAATCCCCCATTTAACTCGGAAATCACACTTTTGCTCTTCAAATATCCCCCATTTGACCCCCAAATCAAACATTTTTGCTACAAGAATCCCCCTTGTATCCAAAAAACCACGCATTTCCTCTGCAAAAATCTCACATGTAAACGAAAATCATGCATTTTCTCTTCGAGAATCTCCCATTCAACCCGAAAATGATGCAATTTCTCTTCAAGAGTCCCTGATTTATCCCGAATATCACGCATTTTCTCTTCAAAAATCTCCCATGTAACCTGAAAATCACGCATTATCTCTACGAAAATCACACATTTAATGCCAACATCAGGCATTTTCTCTTAGAGATTCCGCGATTTAACTGAAAATCACACATTTTCTCTTGAAAAATCCCCTATTTAACCCGAAAATCATGCCTTTTCTTTGCAAATATCCCCCACTTGACACAAAAATCATGCCTTTTCTCTATGAAAATCCCCCATCTAAAAAGAAAATCATGCATTTTCGTTTGGAAAATCCCCCATTTAAGTGAAAATCACACATTTTGGCTTCGAAAACCCCCAATTCAACCTGAAACGAAGCATTTCCTCTTCGAAAACCCCCCATTTTACCCGAAAATCACGCATTTTCCCTTCCAAAATACCCCATTTAAACAAAAATCACACATTTGCTCTTTGAGAATCCCTGATTTAAACTGAAAATCACGCATATTCTCTTCAAAAAATTGCTGTTCAAACCAAAAATTGCACGTTTTCTCATCAACAATCCCCCCCGTTTAACCCCAACATCACGCATTTTCTCTTGGAAAACCCCCCGTTTGACTCAAAAATCTCACCTTTTCTCTTGGAAAATACGCATTTACCCCAAAATCATGCATTTTCTCTGCAAAAATACCCCATTATCCCCAAAATCACACATTTTCTCCTCAGAAATCCCCATTTTAACCCCCAAATCATTCATTTTCTCTTGCAAAATCCCACATTTTCCACAAAATCTTGCATTTTCTCTCCCAAAATACCCCATTATCCCCAAAATCACACATTTTCTCCTCAGAAATCCCCCATTTACCCCCAAAATCACACATTTTCTCTTGGAAAATCCCACATTTACCCCCAAATCATGCTTTATCTCTTCAAAAATACCCCATTATCCTCCAAATCACACATTTTCTCTAGGAAAATCCCCCATTTAACTCGGAAATCACACTTTTGCTCTTCAAATATCCCCCATTTGACCCCCAAATCAAACATTTTTGCTACAAGAATCCCCCTTGTATCCAAAAAACCACGCATTTCCTCTACAAAAATCTCACATGTAAACGAAAATCATGCATTTTCTCTTCGAGAATCTCCCATTCAACCCGAAAATGATGCAATTTCTCTTCAAGAGTCCCTGATTTATCCCGAATATCACGCATTTTCTCTTCAAAAATCTCCCAAGTAACCTGAAAATCACGCATTATCTCTACGAAAATCACACATTTAATGCCAACATCAGGCATTTTCTCTTAGAGATTCCGCGATTTAACTGAAAATCACACATTTTCTCTTGAAAAATCCCCTATTTAACCCGAAAATCATGCCTTTTCTTTGCAAATATCCCCCACTTGACACAAAAATCATGCCTTTTCTCTATGAAAATCCCCCATCTAAAAAGAAAATCATGCATTTTCGTTTGGAAAATCCCCCATTTAAGTGAAAATCACACATTTTGGCTTCGAAAACCCCCAATTCAACCTGAAACGAAGCATTTCCTCTTCGAAAACCCCCCATTTTACCCGAAAATCACGCATTTTCCCTTCCAAAATACCCCATTTAAACAAAAATCACACATTTGCTCTTTGAGAATCCCTGATTTAAACTGAAAATCACGCATATTCTCTTCAAAAAATTGCTGTTCAAACCAAAAATTGCACGTTTTCTCATCAACAATCCCCCCCGTTTAACCCCAACATCACGCATTTTCTCTTGGAAAACCCCCCGTTTGACTCAAAAATCTCACCTTTTCTCTTGGAAAATACGCATTTACCCCAAAATCATGCATTTTCTCTCCAAAAATACCCCATTATCCCCAAAATCACACATTTTCTCCTCAGAAATCCCCATTTTAACCCCCAAATCATTCATTTTCTCTTGCAAAATCCCACATTTTCCACAAAATCTTGCATTTTCTCTCCCAAAATACCCCATTATCCCCCAAATCACACATTTTCTCCTCAGAAATCCCCCATTTACCCCCAAAATCACACATTTTCTCTTGGAAAATCCCACATTTACCCCCAAATCATGCTTTATCTCTTCAAAAATACCCCATTATCCTCCAAATCACACATTTTCTCTAGGAAAATCTCCCATTTAACTCGGAAATCACACTTTTGCTCTTCAAATATCCCCCATTTGACCCCCAAATCAAACATTTTTGCTACAAGAATCCCCCTTGTATCCAAAAAACCACGCATTTCCTCTACAAAAATCTCACATGTAAACGAAAATCATGCATTTTCTCTTCGAGAATCTCCCATTCAACCCGAAAATGATGCAATTTCTCTTCAAGAGTCCCTGATTTATCCCGAATATCACGCATTTTCTCTTCAAAAATCTCCCAAGTAACCTGAAAATCACGCATTATCTCTACGAAAATCACACATTTAATGCCAACATCAGGCATTTTCTCTTAGAGATTCCGCGATTTAACTGAAAATCACACATTTTCTCTTGAAAAATCCCCTATTTAACCCGAAAATCATGCCTTTTCTTTGCAAATATCCCCCACTTGACACAAAAATCATGCCTTTTCTCTATGAAAATCCCCCATCTAAAAAGAAAATCATGCATTTTCGTTTGGAAAATCCCCCATTTAAGTGAAAATCACACATTTTGGCTTCGAAAACCCCCAATTCAACCTGAAACGAAGCATTTCCTCTTCGAAAACCCCCCATTTTACCCGAAAATCACGCATTTTCCCTTCCAAAATACCCCATTTAAACAAAAATCACACATTTGCTCTTTGAGAATCCCTGATTTAAACTGAAAATCACGCATATTCTCTTCAAAAATTGCTGTTCAAACCAAAAATTGCACGTTTTCTCATCAACAATCCCCCCCGTTTAACCCCAACATCACGCATTTTCTCTTGGAAAACCCCCCGTTTAACTCAAAAATCTCACCTTTTCTCTTGGAAAATACGCATTTACCCCAAAATCATGCATTTTCTCTGCAAAAATACCCCATTATCCCCAAAATCACACATTTTCTCCTCAGAAATCCCCCTTTTAACCCCCAAATCATTCATTTTCTCTTGCAAAATCCCACATTTTCCACAAAATCTTGCATTTTCTCTCCCAAAATACCCCATTATCCCCAAAATCACACATTTTCTCCTCAGAAATCCCCCATTTACCCCCAAAATCACACATTTTCTCTTGGAAAATCCCACATTTACCCCCAAATCATGCTTTATCTCTCCAAAAATACCCCATTATCCTCCAAATCACACATTTTCTCTAGGAAAATCCCCCATTTAACTCGGAAATCACACTTTTGCTCTTCAAATATCCCCCATTTGACCCCCAAATCAAACATTTTTGCTACAAGAATCCCCCTTGTATCCAAAAAACCACGCATTTCCTCTACAAAAATCTCACATGTAAACGAAAATCATGCATTTTCTCTTCGAGAATCTCCCATTCAACCCGAAAATGATGCAATTTCTCTTCAAGAGTCCCTGATTTATCCCGAATATCACGCATTTTCTCTTCAAAAATCTCCCAAGTAACCTGAAAATCACGCATTATCTCTACGAAAATCACACATTTAATGCCAACATCAGGCATTTTCTCTTAGAGATTCCGCGATTTAACTGAAAATCACACATTTTCTCTTGAAAAATCTCCTATTTAACCCGAAAATCATGCCTTTTCTTTGCAAATATCCCCCACTTGACACAAAAATCATGCCTTTTCTCTATGAAAATCCCCCATCTAAAAAGAAAATCATGCATTTTCGTTTGGAAAATCCCCCATTTAAGTGAAAATCACACATTTTGGCTTCGAAAACCCCCAATTCAACCTGAAACGAAGCATTTCCTCTTCGAAAACCCCCCATTTTACCCGAAAATCACGCATTTTCCCTTCCAAAATACCCCATTTAAACAAAAATCACACATTTGCTCTTTGAGAATCCCTGATTTAAACTGAAAATCACGCATATTCTCTTCAAAAATTGCTGTTCAAACCAAAAATTGCACGTTTTCTCATCAACAATCCCCCCCGTTTACCCCCAACATCACGCATTTTCTCTTGGAAAACCCCCCGTTTAACTCAAAAATCTCACCTTTTCTCTTGGAAAATACGCATTTACCCCAAAATCATGCATTTTCTCTGCAAAAATACCCCATTATCCCCAAAATCACACATTTTCTCCTCAGAAATCCCCCATTTACCCCCAAAATCACACATTTTCTCTTGGAAAATCCCACATTTACCCCCAAATCATGCTTTATCTCTTCAAAAATACCCCATTATCCTCCAAATCACACATTTTCTCTAGGAAAATCCCCCATTTAACTCGGAAATCACACTTTTGCTCTTCAAATATCCCCCATTTGACCCCCAAATCAAACATTTTTGCTACGAGAATCCCCCTTGTATCCAAAAAACCACGCATTTCCTCTACAAAAATCTCACATGTAAACGAAAATCATGCATTTTCTCTTCGAGAATCTCCCATTCAACCCGAAAATGATGCAATTTCTCTTCAAGAGTCCCTGATTTATCCCGAATATCACGCATTTTCTCTTCAAAAATCTCCCATGTAACCTGAAAATCACGCATTATCTCTACGAAAATCACACATTTAATGCCAACATCAGGCATTTTCTCTTAGAGATTCCGCGATTTAACTGAAAATCACACATTTTCTCTTGAAAAATCCCCTATTTAACCCGAAAATCATGCCTTTTCTTTGCAAATATCCCCCACTTGACACAAAAATCATGCCTTTTCTCTATGAAAATCCCCCATCTAAAAAGAAAATCATGCATTTTCGTTTGGAAAATCCCCCATTTAAGTGAAAATCACACATTTTGGCTTCGAAAACCCCCAATTCAACCTGAAACGAAGCATTTCCTCTTCGAAAACCCCCCATTTTACCCGAAAATCACGCATTTTCCCTTCCAAAATACCCCATTTAAACAAAAATCACACATTTGCTCTTTGAGAATCCCTGATTTAAACTGAAAATCACGCATATTCTCTTCAAAAATTGCTGTTCAAACCAAAAATTGCACGTTTTCTCATCAACAATCCCCCCCGTTTAACCCCAACATCACGCATTTTCTCTTGGAAAACCCCCCGTTTAACTCAAAAATCTCACCTTTTCTCTTGGAAAATACGCATTTACCCCAAAATCATGCATTTTCTCTGCAAAAATACCCCATTATCCCCAAAATCACACATTTTCTCCTCAGAAATCCCCCATTTACCCCCAAAATCACACATTTTCTCTTGGAAAATCCCACATTTACCCCCAAATCATGCTTTATCTCTTCAAAAATACCCCATTATCCTCCAAATCACACATTTTCTCTAGGAAAATCCCCCATTTAACTCGGAAATCACACTTTTGCTCTTCAAATATCCCCCATTTGACCCCCAAATCAAACATTTTTGCTACGAGAATCCCCCTTGTATCCAAAAAACCACGCATTTCCTCTACAAAAATCTCACATGTAAACGAAAATCATGCATTTTCTCTTCGAGAATCTCCCATTCAACCCGAAAATGATGCAATTTCTCTTCAAGAGTCCCTGATTTATCCCGAATATCACGCATTTTCTCTTCAAAAATCTCCCATGTAACCTGAAAATCACGCATTATCTCTACGAAAATCACACATTTAATGCCAACATCAGGCATTTTCTCTTAGAGATTCCGCGATTTAACTGAAAATCACACATTTTCTCTTGAAAAATCCCCTATTTAACCCGAAAATCATGCCTTTTCTTTGCAAATATCCCCCACTTGACACAAAAATCATGCCTTTTCTCTATGAAAATCCCCCATCTAAAAAGAAAATCATGCATTTTCGTTTGGAAAATCCCCCATTTAAGTGAAAATCACACATTTTGGCTTCGAAAACCCCCAATTCAACCTGAAACGAAGCATTTCCTCTTCGAAAACCCCCCATTTTACCCGAAAATCACGCATTTTCCCTTCCAAAATACCCCATTTAAACAAAAATCACACATTTGCTCTTTGAGAATCCCTGATTTAAACTGAAAATCACGCATATTCTCTTCAAAAATTGCTGTTCAAACCAAAAATTGCACGTTTTCTCATCAACAATCCCCCCCGTTTAACCCCAACATCACGCATTTTCTCTTGGAAAACCCCCCGTTTAACTCAAAAATCTCACCTTTTCTCTTGGAAAATACGCATTTACCCCAAAATCATGCATTTTCTCTCCAAAAATACCCCATTATCCCCAAAATCACAC
Source organism: Gallus gallus (assembly GCF_016699485.2). NCBI lineage: Eukaryota > Metazoa > Chordata > Aves > Galliformes > Phasianidae > Gallus > Gallus gallus. The sequence continues at coordinate 6,825,284 of NC_052552.1, forward strand.
ATTTTCTCCTCAGAAATCCCCATTTTAACCCCCAAATCATTCATTTTCTCTTGCAAAATCCCACATTTTCCACAAAATCTTGCATTTTCTCTCCCAAAATACCCCATTATCCCCAAAATCACACATTTTCTCCTCAGAAATCCCCCATTTACCCCCAAAATCACACATTTTCTCTTGGAAAATCCCACATTTACCCCCAAATCATGCTTTATCTCTTCAAAAATACCCCATTATCCTCCAAATCACACATTTTCTCTAGGAAAATCCCCCATTTAACTCGGAAATCACACTTTTGCTCTTCAAATATCCCCCATTTGACCCCCAAATCAAACATTTTTGCTACAAGAATCCCCCTTGTATCCAAAAAACCACGCATTTCCTCTACAAAAATCTCACATGTAAACGAAAATCATGCATTTTCTCTTCGAGAATCTCCCATTCAACCCGAAAATGATGCAATTTCTCTTCAAGAGTCCCTGATTTATCCCGAATATCACGCATTTTCTCTTCAAAAATCTCCCAAGTAACCTGAAAATCACGCATTATCTCTACGAAAATCACACATTTAATGCCAACATCAGGCATTTTCTCTTAGAGATTCCGCGATTTAACTGAAAATCACACATTTTCTCTTGAAAAATCTCCTATTTAACCCGAAAATCATGCCTTTTCTTTGCAAATATCCCCCACTTGACACAAAAATCATGCCTTTTCTCTATGAAAATCCCCCATCTAAAAAGAAAATCATGCATTTTCGTTTGGAAAATCCCCCATTTAAGTGAAAATCACACATTTTGGCTTCGAAAACCCCCAATTCAACCTGAAACGAAGCATTTCCTCTTCGAAAACCCCCCATTTTACCCGAAAATCACGCATTTTCCCTTCCAAAATACCCCATTTAAACAAAAATCACACATTTGCTCTTTGAGAATCCCTGATTTAAACTGAAAATCACGCATATTCTCTTCAAAAATTGCTGTTCAAACCAAAAATTGCACGTTTTCTCATCAACAATCCCCCCCGTTTACCCCCAACATCACGCATTTTCTCTTGGAAAACCCCCCGTTTAACTCAAAAATCTCACCTTTTCTCTTGGAAAATACGCATTTACCCCAAAATCATGCATTTTCTCTGCAAAAATACCCCATTATCCCCAAAATCACACATTTTCTCCTCAGAAATCCCCCATTTACCCCCAAAATCACACATTTTCTCTTGGAAAATCCCACATTTACCCCCAAATCATGCTTTATCTCTTCAAAAATACCCCATTATCCTCCAAATCACACATTTTCTCTAGGAAAATCCCCCATTTAACTCGGAAATCACACTTTTGCTCTTCAAATATCCCCCATTTGACCCCCAAATCAAACATTTTTGCTACAAGAATCCCCCTTGTATCCAAAAAACCACGCATTTCCTCTACAAAAATCTCACATGTAAACGAAAATCATGCATTTTCTCTTCGAGAATCTCCCATTCAACCCGAAAATGATGCAATTTCTCTTCAAGAGTCCCTGATTTATCCCGAATATCACGCATTTTCTCTTCAAAAATCTCCCATGTAACCTGAAAATCACGCATTATCTCTACGAAAATCACACATTTAATGCCAACATCAGGCATTTTCTCTTAGAGATTCCGCGATTTAACTGAAAATCACACATTTTCTCTTGAAAAATCCCCTATTTAACCCGAAAATCATGCCTTTTCTTTGCAAATATCCCCCACTTGACACAAAAATCATGCCTTTTCTCTATGAAAATCCCCCATCTAAAAAGAAAATCATGCATTTTCGTTTGGAAAATCCCCCATTTAAGTGAAAATCACACATTTTGGCTTCGAAAACCCCCAATTCAACCTGAAACGAAGCATTTCCTCTTCGAAAACCCCCCATTTTACCCGAAAATCACGCATTTTCCCTTCCAAAATACCCCATTTAAACAAAAATCACACATTTGCTCTTTGAGAATCCCTGATTTAAACTGAAAATCACGCATATTCTCTTCAAAAAATTGCTGTTCAAACCAAAAATTGCACGTTTTCTCATCAACAATCCCCCCCGTTTAACCCCAACATCACGCATTTTCTCTTGGAAAACCCCCCGTTTGACTCAAAAATCTCACCTTTTCTCTTGGAAAATACGCATTTACCCCAAAATCATGCATTTTCTCTCCAAAAATACCCCATTATCCCCAAAATCACACATTTTCTCCTCAGAAATCCCCATTTTAACCCCCAAATCATTCATTTTCTCTTGCAAAATCCCACATTTTCCACAAAATCTTGCATTTTCTCTCCCAAAATACCCCATTATCCCCCAAATCACACATTTTCTCCTCAGAAATCCCCCATTTACCCCCAAAATCACACATTTTCTCTTGGAAAATCCCACATTTACCCCCAAATCATGCTTTATCTCTTCAAAAATACCCCATTATCCTCCAAATCACACATTTTCTCTAGGAAAATCTCCCATTTAACTCGGAAATCACACTTTTGCTCTTCAAATATCCCCCATTTGACCCCCAAATCAAACATTTTTGCTACAAGAATCCCCCTTGTATCCAAAAAACCACGCATTTCCTCTACAAAAATCTCACATGTAAACGAAAATCATGCATTTTCTCTTCGAGAATCTCCCATTCAACCCGAAAATGATGCAATTTCTCTTCAAGAGTCCCTGATTTATCCCGAATATCACGCATTTTCTCTTCAAAAATCTCCCAAGTAACCTGAAAATCACGCATTATCTCTACGAAAATCACACATTTAATGCCAACATCAGGCATTTTCTCTTAGAGATTCCGCGATTTAACTGAAAATCACACATTTTCTCTTGAAAAATCCCCTATTTAACCCGAAAATCATGCCTTTTCTTTGCAAATATCCCCCACTTGACACAAAAATCATGCCTTTTCTCTATGAAAATCCCCCATCTAAAAAGAAAATCATGCATTTTCGTTTGGAAAATCCCCCATTTAAGTGAAAATCACACATTTTGGCTTCGAAAACCCCCAATTCAACCTGAAACGAAGCATTTCCTCTTCGAAAACCCCCCATTTTACCCGAAAATCACGCATTTTCCCTTCCAAAATACCCCATTTAAACAAAAATCACACATTTGCTCTTTGAGAATCCCTGATTTAAACTGAAAATCACGCATATTCTCTTCAAAAATTGCTGTTCAAACCAAAAATTGCACGTTTTCTCATCAACAATCCCCCCCGTTTAACCCCAACATCACGCATTTTCTCTTGGAAAACCCCCCGTTTAACTCAAAAATCTCACCTTTTCTCTTGGAAAATACGCATTTACCCCAAAATCATGCATTTTCTCTCCAAAAATACCCCATTATCCCCAAAATCACACATTTTCTCCTCAGAAATCCCCCTTTTAACCCCCAAATCATTCATTTTCTCTTGCAAAATCCCACATTTTCCACAAAATCTTGCATTTTCTCTCCCAAAATACCCCATTATCCCCAAAATCACACATTTTCTCCTCAGAAATCCCCCATTTACCCCCAAAATCACACATTTTCTCTTGGAAAATCCCACATTTACCCCCAAATCATGCTTTATCTCTCCAAAAATACCCCATTATCCTCCAAATCACACATTTTCTCTAGGAAAATCCCCCATTTAACTCGGAAATCACACTTTTGCTCTTCAAATATCCCCCATTTGACCCCCAAATCAAACATTTTTGCTACAAGAATCCCCCTTGTATCCAAAAAACCACGCATTTCCTCTACAAAAATCTCACATGTAAACGAAAATCATGCATTTTCTCTTCGAGAATCTCCCATTCAACCCGAAAATGATGCAATTTCTCTTCAAGAGTCCCTGATTTATCCCGAATATCACGCATTTTCTCTTCAAAAATCTCCCAAGTAACCTGAAAATCACGCATTATCTCTACGAAAATCACACATTTAATGCCAACATCAGGCATTTTCTCTTAGAGATTCCGCGATTTAACTGAAAATCACACATTTTCTCTTGAAAAATCTCCTATTTAACCCGAAAATCATGCCTTTTCTTTGCAAATATCCCCCACTTGACACAAAAATCATGCCTTTTCTCTATGAAAATCCCCCATCTAAAAAGAAAATCATGCATTTTCGTTTGGAAAATCCCCCATTTAAGTGAAAATCACACATTTTGGCTTCGAAAACCCCCAATTCAACCTGAAACGAAGCATTTCCTCTTCGAAAACCCCCCATTTTACCCGAAAATCACGCATTTTCCCTTCCAAAATACCCCATTTAAACAAAAATCACACATTTGCTCTTTGAGAATCCCTGATTTAAACTGAAAATCACGCATATTCTCTTCAAAAATTGCTGTTCAAACCAAAAATTGCACGTTTTCTCATCAACAATCCCCCCCGTTTACCCCCAACATCACGCATTTTCTCTTGGAAAACCCCCCGTTTAACTCAAAAATCTCACCTTTTCTCTTGGAAAATACGCATTTACCCCAAAATCATGCATTTTCTCTGCAAAAATACCCCATTATCCCCAAAATCACACATTTTCTCCTCAGAAATCCCCCATTTACCCCCAAAATCACACATTTTCTCTTGGAAAATCCCACATTTACCCCCAAATCATGCTTTATCTCTTCAAAAATACCCCATTATCCTCCAAATCACACATTTTCTCTAGGAAAATCCCCCATTTAACTCGGAAATCACACTTTTGCTCTTCAAATATCCCCCATTTGACCCCCAAATCAAACATTTTTGCTACGAGAATCCCCCTTGTATCCAAAAAACCACGCATTTCCTCTACAAAAATCTCACATGTAAACGAAAATCATGCATTTTCTCTTCGAGAATCTCCCATTCAACCCGAAAATGATGCAATTTCTCTTCAAGAGTCCCTGATTTATCCCGAATATCACGCATTTTCTCTTCAAAAATCTCCCATGTAACCTGAAAATCACGCATTATCTCTACGAAAATCACACATTTAATGCCAACATCAGGCATTTTCTCTTAGAGATTCCGCGATTTAACTGAAAATCACACATTTTCTCTTGAAAAATCCCCTATTTAACCCGAAAATCATGCCTTTTCTTTGCAAATATCCCCCACTTGACACAAAAATCATGCCTTTTCTCTATGAAAATCCCCCATCTAAAAAGAAAATCATGCATTTTCGTTTGGAAAATCCCCCATTTAAGTGAAAATCACACATTTTGGCTTCGAAAACCCCCAATTCAACCTGAAACGAAGCATTTCCTCTTCGAAAACCCCCCATTTTACCCGAAAATCACGCATTTTCCCTTCCAAAATACCCCATTTAAACAAAAATCACACATTTGCTCTTTGAGAATCCCTGATTTAAACTGAAAATCACGCATATTCTCTTCAAAAATTGCTGTTCAAACCAAAAATTGCACGTTTTCTCATCAACAATCCCCCCCGTTTAACCCCAACATCACGCATTTTCTCTTGGAAAACCCCCCGTTTAACTCAAAAATCTCACCTTTTCTCTTGGAAAATACGCATTTACCCCAAAATCATGCATTTTCTCTGCAAAAATACCCCATTATCCCCAAAATCACACATTTTCTCCTCAGAAATCCCCCATTTACCCCCAAAATCACACATTTTCTCTTGGAAAATCCCACATTTACCCCCAAATCATGCTTTATCTCTTCAAAAATACCCCATTATCCTCCAAATCACACATTTTCTCTAGGAAAATCCCCCATTTAACTCGGAAATCACACTTTTGCTCTTCAAATATCCCCCATTTGACCCCCAAATCAAACATTTTTGCTACGAGAATCCCCCTTGTATCCAAAAAACCACGCATTTCCTCTACAAAAATCTCACATGTAAACGAAAATCATGCATTTTCTCTTCGAGAATCTCCCATTCAACCCGAAAATGATGCAATTTCTCTTCAAGAGTCCCTGATTTATCCCGAATATCACGCATTTTCTCTTCAAAAATCTCCCATGTAACCTGAAAATCACGCATTATCTCTACGAAAATCACACATTTAATGCCAACATCAGGCATTTTCTCTTAGAGATTCCGCGATTTAACTGAAAATCACACATTTTCTCTTGAAAAATCCCCTATTTAACCCGAAAATCATGCCTTTTCTTTGCAAATATCCCCCACTTGACACAAAAATCATGCCTTTTCTCTATGAAAATCCCCCATCTAAAAAGAAAATCATGCATTTTCGTTTGGAAAATCCCCCATTTAAGTGAAAATCACACATTTTGGCTTCGAAAACCCCCAATTCAACCTGAAACGAAGCATTTCCTCTTCGAAAACCCCCCATTTTACCCGAAAATCACGCATTTTCCCTTCCAAAATACCCCATTTAAACAAAAATCACACATTTGCTCTTTGAGAATCCCTGATTTAAACTGAAAATCACGCATATTCTCTTCAAAAATTGCTGTTCAAACCAAAAATTGCACGTTTTCTCATCAACAATCCCCCCCGTTTACCCCCAACATCACGCATTTTCTCTTGGAAAACCCCCCGTTTAACTCAAAAATCTCACCTTTTCTCTTGGAAAATACGCATTTACCCCAAAATCATGCATTTTCTCTCCAAAAATACCCCATTATCCCCAAAATCACACATTTTCTCCTCAGAAATCCCCATTTTAACCCCCAAATCATTCATTTTCTCTTGCAAAATCCCACATTTTCCACAAAATCTTGCATTTTCTCTCCCAAAATACCCCATTATCCCCAAAATCACACATTTTCTCCTCAGAAATCCCCCATTTACCCCCAAAATCACACATTTTCTCTTGGAAAATCCCACATTTACCCCCAAATCATGCTTTATCTCTTCAAAAATACCCCATTATCCTCCAAATCACACATTTTCTCTAGGAAAATCCCCCATTTAACTCGGAAATCACACTTTTGCTCTTCAAATATCCCCCATTTGACCCCCAAATCAAACATTTTTGCTACAAGAATCCCCCTTGTATCCAAAAAACCACGCATTTCCTCTACAAAAATCTCACATGTAAACGAAAATCATGCATTTTCTCTTCGAGAATCTCCCATTCAACCCGAAAATGATGCAATTTCTCTTCAAGAGTCCCTGATTTATCCCGAATATCACGCATTTTCTCTTCAAAAATCTCCCAAGTAACCTGAAAATCACGCATTATCTCTACGAAAATCACACATTTAATGCCAACATCAGGCATTTTCTCTTAGAGATTCCGCGATTTAACTGAAAATCACACATTTTCTCTTGAAAAATCTCCTATTTAACCCGAAAATCATGCCTTTTCTTTGCAAATATCCCCCACTTGACACAAAAATCATGCCTTTTCTCTATGAAAATCCCCCATCTAAAAAGAAAATCATGCATTTTCGTTTGGAAAATCCCCCATTTAAGTGAAAATCACACATTTTGGCTTCGAAAACCCCCAATTCAACCTGAAACGAAGCATTTCCTCTTCGAAAACCCCCCATTTTACCCGAAAATCACGCATTTTCCCTTCCAAAATACCCCATTTAAACAAAAATCACACATTTGCTCTTTGAGAATCCCTGATTTAAACTGAAAATCACGCATATTCTCTTCAAAAATTGCTGTTCAAACCAAAAATTGCACGTTTTCTCATCAACAATCCCCCCCGTTTACCCCCAACATCACGCATTTTCTCTTGGAAAACCCCCCGTTTAACTCAAAAATCTCACCTTTTCTCTTGGAAAATACGCATTTACCCCAAAATCATGCATTTTCTCTGCAAAAATACCCCATTATCCCCAAAATCACACATTTTCTCCTCAGAAATCCCCCATTTACCCCCAAAATCACACATTTTCTCTTGGAAAATCCCACATTTACCCCCAAATCATGCTTTATCTCTTCAAAAATACCCCATTATCCTCCAAATCACACATTTTCTCTAGGAAAATCCCCCATTTAACTCGGAAATCACACTTTTGCTCTTCAAATATCCCCCATTTGACCCCCAAATCAAACATTTTTGCTACGAGAATCCCCCTTGTATCCAAAAAACCACGCATTTCCTCTACAAAAATCTCACATGTAAACGAAAATCATGCATTTTCTCTTCGAGAATCTCCCATTCAACCCGAAAATGATGCAATTTCTCTTCAAGAGTCCCTGATTTATCCCGAATATCACGCATTTTCTCTTCAAAAATCTCCCATGTAACCTGAAAATCACGCATTATCTCTACGAAAATCACACATTTAATGCCAACATCAGGCATTTTCTCTTAGAGATTCCGCGATTTAACTGAAAATCACACATTTTCTCTTGAAAAATCCCCTATTTAACCCGAAAATCATGCCTTTTCTTTGCAAATATCCCCCACTTGACACAAAAATCATGCCTTTTCTCTATGAAAATCCCCCATCTAAAAAGAAAATCATGCATTTTCGTTTGGAAAATCCCCCATTTAAGTGAAAATCACACATTTTGGCTTCGAAAACCCCCAATTCAACCTGAAACGAAGCATTTCCTCTTCGAAAACCCCCCATTTTACCCGAAAATCACGCATTTTCCCTTCCAAAATACCCCATTTAAACAAAAATCACACATTTGCTCTTTGAGAATCCCTGATTTAAACTGAAAATCACGCATATTCTCTTCAAAAATTGCTGTTCAAACCAAAAATTGCACGTTTTCTCATCAACAATCCCCCCCGTTTAACCCCAACATCACGCATTTTCTCTTGGAAAACCCCCCGTTTAACTCAAAAATCTCACCTTTTCTCTTGGAAAATACGCATTTACCCCAAAATCATGCATTTTCTCTCCAAAAATACCCCATTATCCCCAAAATCACACATTTTCTCCTCAGAAATCCCCCTTTTAACCCCCAAATCATTCATTTTCTCTTGCAAAATCCCACATTTTCCACAAAATCTTGCATTTTCTCTCCCAAAATACCCCATTATCCCCAAAATCACACATTTTCTCCTCAGAAATCCCCCATTTACCCCCAAAATCACACATTTTCTCTTGGAAAATCCCACATTTACCCCCAAATCATGCTTTATCTCTTCAAAAATACCCCATTATCCTCCAAATCACACATTTTCTCTAGGAAAATCCCCCATTTAACTCGGAAATCACACTTTTGCTCTTCAAATATCCCCCATTTGACCCCCAAATCAAACATTTTTGCTACAAGAATCCCCCATGTATCCAAAAAACCACGCATTTCCTCTACAAAAATCTCACATGTAAACGAAAATCATGCATTTTCTCTTCAAGAATCTCCCATTCAACCCGAAAATGATGCAATTTCTCTTCAAGAGTCCCTGATTTATCCCGAATATCACGCATTTTCTCTTCAAAAATCTCCCAAGTAACCTGAAAATCACGCATTATCTCTACGAAAATCACACATTTAATGCCAACATCAGGCATTTTCTCTTAGAGATTCCGCGATTTAACTGAAAATCACACATTTTCTCTTGAAAAATCCCCTATTTAACCCGAAAATCATGCCTTTTCTTTGCAAATATCCCCCACTTGACACAAAAATCATGCCTTTTCTCTATGAAAATCCCCCATCTAAAAAGAAAATCATGCATTTTCGTTTGGAAAATCCCCCATTTAAGTGAAAATCACACATTTTGGCTTCGAAAACCCCCAATTCAACCTGAAACGAAGCATTTCCTCTTCGAAAACCCCCCATTTTACCCGAAAATCACGCATTTTCCCTTCCAAAATACCCCATTTAAACAAAAATCACACATTTGCTCTTTGAGAATCCCTGATTTAAACTGAAAATCACGCATATTCTCTTCAAAAATTGCTGTTCAAACCAAAAATTGCACGTTTTCTCATCAACAATCCCCCCCGTTTACCCCCAACATCACGCATTTTCTCTTGGAAAACCCCCCGTTTAACTCAAAAATCTCACCTTTTCTCTTGGAAAATACGCATTTACCCCAAAATCATGCATTTTCTCTGCAAAAATACCCCATTATCCCCAAAATCACACATTTTCTCCTCAGAAATCCCCCTTTTACCCCCAAAATCACACATTTTCTCTTGGAAAATCCCACATTTACCCCCAAATCATGCTTTATCTCTTCAAAAATACCCCATTATCCTCCAAATCACACATTTTCTCTAGGAAAATCCCCCATTTAACTCGGAAATCACACTTTTGCTCTTCAAATATCCCCCATTTGACCCCCAAATCAAACATTTTTGCTATGAGAATCCCCCTTGTATCCAAAAAACCACGCATTTCCTCTACAAAAATCTCACATGTAAACGAAAATCATGCATTTTCTCTTCGAGAATCTCCCATTCAACCCGAAAATGATGCAATTTCTCTTCAAGAGTCCCTGATTTATCCCGAATATCACGCATTTTCTCTTCAAAAATCTCCCATGTAACCTGAAAATCACGCATTATCTCTACGAAAATCACACATTTAATGCCAACATCAGGCATTTTCTCTTAGAGATTCCGCGATTTAACTGAAAATCACACATTTTCTCTTGAAAAATCCCCTATTTAACCCGAAAATCATGCCTTTTCTTTGCAAATATCCCCCACTTGACACAAAAATCATGCCTTTTCTCTATGAAAATCCCCCATCTAAAAAGAAAATCATGCATTTTCGTTTGGAAAATCCCCCATTTAAGTGAAAATCACACATTTTGGCTTCGAAAACCCCCAATTCAACCTGAAACGAAGCATTTCCTCTTCGAAAACCCCCCATTTTACCCGAAAATCACGCATTTTCCCTTCCAAAATACCCCATTTAAACAAAAATCACACATTTGCTCTTTGAGAATCCCTGATTTAAACTGAAAATCACGCATATTCTCTTCAAAAATTGCTGTTCAAACCAAAAATTGCACGTTTTCTCATCAACAATCCCCCCCGTTTAACCCCAACATCACGCATTTTCTCTTGGAAAACCCCCCGTTTAACTCAAAAATCTCACCTTTTCTCTTGGAAAATACGCATTTACCCCAAAATCATGCATTTTCTCTGCAAAAATACCCCATTATCCCCAAAATCACACATTTTCTCCTCAGAAATCCCCCTTTTAACCCCCAAATCATTCATTTTCTCTTGCAAAATCCCACATTTTCCACAAAATCTTGCATTTTCTCTCCCAAAATACCCCATTATCCCCAAAATCACACATTTTCTCCTCAGAAATCCCCCATTTACCCCCAAAATCACACATTTTCTCTTGGAAAATCCCACATTTACCCCCAAATCATGCTTTATCTCTTCAAAAATACCCCATTATCCTCCAAATCACACATTTTCTCTAGGAAAATCCCCCATTTAACTCGGAAATCACACTTTTGCTCTTCAAATATCCCCCATTTGACCCCCAAATCAAACATTTTTGCTACAAGAATCCCCCATGTATCCAAAAAACCACGCATTTCCTCTACAAAAATCTCACATGTAAACGAAAATCATGCATTTTCTCTTCAAGAATCTCCCATTCAACCCGAAAATGATGCAATTTCTCTTCAAGAGTCCCTGATTTATCCCGAATATCACGCATTTTCTCTTCAAAAATCTCCCAAGTAACCTGAAAATCACGCATTATCTCTACGAAAATCACACATTTAATGCCAACATCAGGCATTTTCTCTTAGAGATTCCGCGATTTAACTGAAAATCACACATTTTCTCTTGAAAAATCCCCTATTTAACCCGAAAATCATGCCTTTTCTTTGCAAATATCCCCCACTTGACACAAAAATCATGCCTTTTCTCTATGAAAATCCCCCATCTAAAAAGAAAATCATGCATTTTCGTTTGGAAAATCCCCCATTTAAGTGAAAATCACACATTTTGGCTTCGAAAACCCCCAATTCAACCTGAAACGAAGCATTTCCTCTTCGAAAACCCCCCATTTTACCCGAAAATCACGCATTTTCCCTTCCAAAATACCCCATTTAAACAAAAATCACACATTTGCTCTTTGAGAATCCCTGATTTAAACTGAAAATCACGCATATTCTCTTCAAAAATTGCTGTTCAAACCAAAAATTGCACGTTTTCTCATCAACAATCCCCCCCGTTTACCCCCAACATCACGCATTTTCTCTTGGAAAACCCCCCGTTTAACTCAAAAATCTCACCTTTTCTCTTGGAAAATACGCATTTACCCCAAAATCATGCATTTTCTCTGCAAAAATACCCCATTATCCCCAAAATCACACATTTTCTCCTCAGAAATCCCCCTTTTACCCCCAAAATCACACATTTTCTCTTGGAAAATCCCACATTTACCCCCAAATCATGCTTTATCTCTTCAAAAATACCCCATTATCCTCCAAATCACACATTTTCTCTAGGAAAATCCCCCATTTAACTCGGAAATCACACTTTTGCTCTTCAAATATCCCCCATTTGACCCCCAAATCAAACATTTTTGCTACGAGAATCCCCCTTGTATCCAAAAAACCACGCATTTCCTCTACAAAAATCTCACATGTAAACGAAAATCATGCATTTTCTCTTCGAGAATCTCCCATTCAACCCGAAAATGATGCAATTTCTCTTCAAGAGTCCCTGATTTATCCCGAATATCACGCATTTTCTCTTCAAAAATCTCCCATGTAACCTGAAAATCACGCATTATCTCTACGAAAATCACACATTTAATGCCAACATCAGGCATTTTCTCTTAGAGATTCCGCGATTTAACTGAAAATCACACATTTTCTCTTGAAAAATCCCCTATTTAACCCGAAAATCATGCCTTTTCTTTGCAAATATCCCCCACTTGACACAAAAATCATGCCTTTTCTCTATGAAAATCCCCCATCTAAAAAGAAAATCATGCATTTTCGTTTGGAAAATCCCCCATTTAAGTGAAAATCACACATTTTGGCTTCGAAAACCCCCAATTCAACCTGAAACGAAGCATTTCCTCTTCGAAAACCCCCCATTTTACCCGAAAATCACGCATTTTCCCTTCCAAAATACCCCATTTAAACAAAAATCACACATTTGCTCTTTGAGAATCCCTGATTTAAACTGAAAATCACGCATATTCTCTTCAAAAATTGCTGTTCAAACCAAAAATTGCACGTTTTCTCATCAACAATCCCCCCCGTTTAACCCCAACATCACGCATTTTCTCTTGGAAAACCCCCCGTTTAACTCAAAAATCTCACCTTTTCTCTTGGAAAATACGCATTTACCCCAAAATCATGCATTTTCTCTGCAAAAATACCCCATTATCCCCAAAATCACACATTTTCTCCTCAGAAATCCCCCATTTACCCCCAAAATCACACATTTTCTCTTGGAAAATCCCACATTTACCCCCAAATCATGCTTTATCTCTTCAAAAATACCCCATTATCCTCCAAATCACACATTTTCTCTAGGAAAATCCCCCATTTAACTCGGAAATCACACTTTTGCTCTTCAAATATCCCCCATTTGACCCCCAAATCAAACATTTTTGCTACAAGAATCCCCCTTGTATCCAAAAAACCACGCATTTCCTCTACAAAAATCTCACATGTAAACGAAAATCATGCATTTTCTCTTCGAGAATCTCCCATTCAACCCGAAAATGATGCAATTTCTCTTCAAGAGTCCCTGATTTATCCCGAATATCACGCATTTTCTCTTCAAAAATCTCCCATGTAACCTGAAAATCACGCATTATCTCTACGAAAATCACACATTTAATGCCAACATCAGGCATTTTCTCTTAGAGATTCCGCGATTTAACTGAAAATCACACATTTTCTCTTGAAAAATCCCCTATTTAACCCGAAAATCATGCCTTTTCTTTGCAAATATCCCCCACTTGACACAAAAATCATGCCTTTTCTCTATGAAAATCCCCCATCTAAAAAGAAAATCATGCATTTTCGTTTGGAAAATCCCCCATTTAAGTGAAAATCACACATTTTGGCTTCGAAAACCCCCAATTCAACCTGAAACGAAGCATTTCCTCTTCGAAAACCCCCCATTTTACCCGAAAATCACGCATTTTCCCTTCCAAAATACCCCATTTAAACAAAAATCACACATTTGCTCTTTGAGAATCCCTGATTTAAACTGAAAATCACGCATATTCTCTTCAAAAATTGCTGTTCAAACCAAAAATTGCACGTTTTCTCATCAACAATCCCCCCCGTTTAACCCCAACATCACGCATTTTCTCTTGGAAAACCCCCCGTTTAACTCAAAAATCTCACCTTTTCTCTTGGAAAATACGCATTTACCCCAAAATCATGCATTTTCTCTGCAAAAATACCCCATTATCCCCAAAATCACACATTTTCTCCTCAGAAATCCCCCTTTTAACCCCCAAATCATTCATTTTCTCTTGCAAAATCCCACATTTTCCACAAAATCTTGCATTTTCTCTCCCAAAATACCCCATTATCCCCAAAATCACACATTTTCTCCTCAGAAATCCCCCATTTACCCCCAAAATCACACATTTTCTCTTGGAAAATCCCACATTTACCCCCAAATCATGCTTTATCTCTTCAAAAATACCCCATTATCCTCCAAATCACACATTTTCTCTAGGAAAATCCCCCATTTAACTCGGAAATCACACTTTTGCTCTTCAAATATCCCCCATTTGACCCCCAAATCAAACATTTTTGCTACAAGAATCCCCCATGTATCCAAAAAACCATGCATTTCCTCTACAAAAATCTCACATGTAAACGAAAATCATGCATTTTCTCTTCAAGAATCTCCCATTCAACCCGAAAATGATGCAATTTCTCTTCAAGAGTCCCTGATTTATCCCGAATATCACGCATTTTCTCTTCAAAAATCTCCCATGTAACCTGAAAATCACGCATTATCTCTACGAAAATCACACATTTAATGCCAACATCAGGCATTTTCTCTTAGAGATTCCGCGATTTAACTGAAAATCACACATTTTCTCTTGAAAAATCCCCTATTTAACCCGAAAATCATGCCTTTTCTTTGCAAATATCCCCCACTTGACACAAAAATCATGCCTTTTCTCTATGAAAATCCCCCATCTAAAAAGAAAATCATGCATTTTCGTTTGGAAAATCCCCCATTTAAGTGAAAATCACACATTTTGGCTTCGAAAACCCCCAATTCAACCTGAAACGAAGCATTTCCTCTTCGAAAACCCCCCATTTTACCCGAAAATCACGCATTTTCCCTTCCAAAATACCCCATTTAAACAAAAATCACACATTTGCTCTTTGAGAATCCCTGATTTAAACTGAAAATCACGCATATTCTCTTCAAAAATTGCTGTTCAAACCAAAAATTGCACGTTTTCTCATCAACAATCCCCCCCGTTTAACCCCAACATCACGCATTTTCTCTTGGAAAACCCCCCGTTTAACTCAAAAATCTCACCTTTTCTCTTGGAAAATACGCATTTACCCCAAAATCATGCATTTTCTCTGCAAAAATACCCCATTATCCCCAAAATCACACATTTTCTCCTCAGAAATCCCCCTTTTAACCCCCAAATCATTCATTTTCTCTTGCAAAATCCCACATTTTCCACAAAATCTTGCATTTTCTCTCCCAAAATACCCCATTATCCCCCAAATCACACATTTTCTCCTCAGAAATCCCCCATTTACCCCCAAAATCACACATTTTCTCTTGGAAAATCCCACATTTACCCCCAAATCATGCTTTATCTCTTCAAAAATACCCCATTATCCTCCAAATCACACATTTTCTCTAGGAAAATCCCCCATTTAACTCGGAAATCACACTTTTGCTCTTCAAATATCCCCCATTTGACCCCCAAATCAAACATTTTTGCTACAAGAATCCCCCATGTATCCAAAAAACCACGCATTTCCTCTACAAAAATCTCACATGTAAACGAAAATCATGCATTTTCTCTTCAAGAATCTCCCATTCAACCCGAAAATGATGCAATTTCTCTTCAAGAGTCCCTGATTTATCCCGAATATCACGCATTTTCTCTTCAAAAATCTCCCAAGTAACCTGAAAATCACGCATTATCTCTACGAAAATCACACATTTAATGCCAACATCAGGCATTTTCTCTTAGAGATTCCGCGATTTAACTGAAAATCACACATTTTCTCTTGAAAAATCCCCTATTTAACCCGAAAATCATGCCTTTTCTTTGCAAATATCCCCCACTTGACACAAAAATCATGCCTTTTCTCTATGAAAATCCCCCATCTAAAAAGAAAATCATGCATTTTCGTTTGGAAAATCCCCCATTTAAGTGAAAATCACACATTTTGGCTTCGAAAACCCCCAATTCAACCTGAAACGAAGCATTTCCTCTTCGAAAACCCCCCATTTTACCCGAAAATCATGCATTTTCCCTTCCAAAATACCCCATTTAAACAAAAATCACACATTTGCTCTTTGAGAATCCCTGATTTAAACTGAAAATCACGCATATTCTCTTCAAAAATTGCTGTTCAAACCAAAAATTGCACGTTTTCTCATCAACAATCCCCCCCGTTTAACCCCAACATCACGCATTTTCTCTTGGAAAACCCCCCGTTTAACTCAAAAATCTCACCTTTTCTCTTGGAAAATACGCATTTACCCCAAAATCATGCATTTTCTCTGCAAAAATACCCCATTATCCCCAAAATCACACATTTTCTCCTCAGAAATCCCCCTTTTAACCCCCAAATCATTCATTTTCTCTTGCAAAATCCCACATTTTCCACAAAATCTTGCATTTTCTCTCCCAAAATACCCCATTATCCCCCAAATCACACATTTTCTCCTCAGAAATCCCCCATTTACCCCCAAAATCACACATTTTCTCTTGGAAAATCCCACATTTACCCCCAAATCATGCTTTATCTCTTCAAAAATACCCCATTATCCCCCAAATCACACATTTTCTCTAGGAAAATCCCCCATTTAACTCGGAAATCACACTTTTGCTCTTCAAATATCCCCCATTTGACCCCCAAATCAAACATTTTTGCTACAAGAATCCCCCTTGTATCCAAAAAACCACGCATTTCCTCTACAAAAATCTCACATGTAAACGAAAATCATGCATTTTCTCTTCGAGAATCTCCCATTCAACCCGAAAATGATGCAATTTCTCTTCAAGAGTCCCTGATTTATCCCGAATATCACGCATTTTCTCTTCAAAAATCTCCCATGTAACCTGAAAATCACGCATTATCTCTACGAAAATCACACATTTAATGCCAACATCAGGCATTTTCTCTTAGAGATTCCGCGATTTAACTGAAAATCACACATTTTCTCTTGAAAAATCCCCTATTTAACCCGAAAATCATGCCTTTTCTTTGCAAATATCCCCCACTTGACACAAAAATCATGCCTTTTCTCTATGAAAATCCCCCATCTAAAAAGAAAATCATGCATTTTCGTTTGGAAAATCCCCCATTTAAGTGAAAATCACACATTTTGGCTTCGAAAACCCCCAATTCAACCTGAAACGAAGCATTTCCTCTTCGAAAACCCCCCATTTTACCCGAAAATCACGCATTTTCCCTTCCAAAATACCCCATTTAAACAAAAATCACACATTTGCTCTTTGAGAATCCCTGATTTAAACTGAAAATCACGCATATTCTCTTCAAAAATTGCTGTTCAAACCAAAAATTGCACGTTTTCTCATCAACAATCCCCCCCGTTTAACCCCAACATCACGCATTTTCTCTTGGAAAACCCCCCGTTTAACTCAAAAATCTCACCTTTTCTCTTGGAAAATACGCATTTACCCCAAAATCATGCATTTTCTCTGCCAAAAATACCCCATTATCCCCAAAATCACACATTTTCTCCTCAGAAATCCCCCATTTACCCCCAAAATCACACATTTTCTCTTGGAAAATCCCACATTTACCCCCAAATCATGCTTTATCTCTTCAAAAATACCCCATTATCCTCCAAATCACACATTTTCTCTAGGAAAATCCCCCATTTAACTCGGAAATCACACTTTTGCTCTTCAAATATCCCCCATTTGACCCCCAAATCAAACATTTTTGCTACAAGAATCCCCCATGTATCCAAAAAACCACGCATTTCCTCTACAAAAATCTCACATGTAAACGAAAATCATGCATTTTCTCTTCGAGAATCTCCCATTCAACCCGAAAATGATGCAATTTCTCTTCAAGAGTCCCTGATTTATCCCGAATATCACGCATTTTCTCTTCAAAAATCTCCCATGTAACCTGAAAATCACGCATTATCTCTACGAAAATCACACATTTAATGCAAACATCGGCATTTTCTCTTAGAGATTCCGCGATTTAACTGAAAATCACACATTTTCTCTTGAAAAATCCCCTATTTAACCCGAAAATCATGCCTTTTCTTTGCAAATATCCCCCACTTGACACAAAAATCATGCCTTTTCTCTATGAAAATCCCCCATCTAAAAAGAAAATCATGCATTTTCGTTTGGAAAATCCCCCATTTAAGTGAAAATCACACATTTTGGCTTCGAAAACCCCCAATTCAACCTGAAACGAAGCATTTCCTCTTCGAATACCCCCCATTTTACCCGAAAATCACGCATTTTCCCTTCCAAAATACCCCATTTAAACAAAAATCACACATTTGCTCTTTGAGAATCCCTGATTTAAACTGAAAATCACGCATATTCTCTTCAAAAATTGCTGTTCAAACCAAAAATTGCACGTTTTCTCATCAACAATCCCCCCCGTTTAACCCCAACATCACGCATTTTCTCTTGGAAAACCCCCCGTTTAACTCAAAAATCTCACCTTTTCTCTTGGAAAATACGCATTTACCCCAAAATCATGCATTTTCTCTCCCAAAATACCCCATTATCCCCAAAATCACACATTTTCTCCTCAGAAATCCCCCATTTACCCCCAAAATCACACATTTTCTCTTGGAAAATCCCACATTTACCCCCAAATCATGCTTTATCTCTCCAAAAATACCCCATTATCCTCCAAATCACACATTTTCTCTAGGAAAATCCCCCATTTAACTCGGAAATCACACTTTTGCTCTTCAAATATCCCCCATTTGACCCCCAAATCAAACATTTTTGCTACAAGAATCCCCCATGTATCCAAAAAACCACGCATTTCCTCTACAAAAATCTCACATGTAAACGAAAATCATGCATTTTCTCTTCGAGAATCTCCCATTCAACCCGAAAATGATGCAATTTCTCTTCAAGAGTCCCTGATTTATCCCGAATATCACGCATTTTCTCTTCAAAAATCTCCCATGTAACCTGAAAATCACGCATTATCTCTACGAAAATCACACATTTAATGCCAACATCAGGCATTTTCTCTTAGAGATTCCGCGATTTAACTGAAAATCACACATTTTCTCTTGAAAAATCCCCTATTTAACCCGAAAATCATGCCTTTTCTTTGCAAATATCCCCCACTTGACACAAAAATCATGCCTTTTCTCTATGAAAATCCCCCATCTAAAAAGAAAATCATGCATTTTCGTTTGGAAAATCCCCCATTTAAGTGAAAATCACACATTTTGGCTTCGAAAACCCCCAATTCAACCTGAAACGAAGCATTTCCTCTTCGAAAACCCCCCATTTTACCCGAAAATCACGCATTTTCCCTTCCAAAATACCCCATTTAAACAAAAATCACACATTTGCTCTTTGAGAATCCCTGATTTAAACTGAAAATCACGCATATTCTCTTCAAAAATTGCTGTTCAAACCAAAAATTGCACGTTTTCTCATCAACAATCCCCCCCGTTTAACCCCAACATCACGCATTTTCTCTTGGAAAACCCCCCGTTTAACTCAAAAATCTCACCTTTTCTCTTGGAAAATACGCATTTACCCCAAAATCATGCATTTTCTCTGCAAAAATACCCCATTATCCCCAAAATCACACATTTTCTCCTCAGAAATCCCCCATTTACCCCCAAAATCACACATTTTCTCTTGGAAAATCCCACATTTACCCCCAAATCATGCTTTATCTCTTCCAGAAATACCCCATTATCCCCCAAATCACACATTTTCTCTAGGAAAATCCCCCATTTAACTCGGAAATCACACTTTTGCTCTTCAAATATCCCCCATTTGACCCCCAAATCAAACATTTTTGCTACAAGAATCCCCCATGTATCCAAAAAACCACGCATTTCCTCTACAAAAATCTCACATGTAAACGAAAATCATGCAATTTCTCTTCGAGAATCTCCCATTCAACCCGAAAATGATGCATTTTCTCTTCAAGAGTCCCTGATTTATCCCGAATATCACGCATTTTCTCTTCAAAAATCTCCCAAGTAACCTGAAAATCACGCATTATCTCTACGAAAATCACACATTTAATGCCAACATCAGGCATTTTCTCTTAGAGATTCCGCGATTTAACTGAAAATCACACATTTTCTCTTGAAAAATCCCCTATTTAACCCGAAAATCATGCCTTTTCTTTGCAAATATCCCCCACTTGACACAAAAATCATGCCTTTTCTCTATGAAAATCCCCCATCTAAAAAGAAAATCATGCATTTTCGTTTGGAAAATCCCCCATTTAAGTGAAAATCACACATTTTGGCTTCGAAAACCCCCAATTCAACCTGAAACGAAGCATTTCCTCTTCGAAAACCCCCCATTTTACCCGAAAATCACGCATTTTCCCTTCCAAAATACCCCATTTAAACAAAAATCACACATTTGCTCTTTGAGAATCCCTGATTTAAACTGAAAATCACGCATATTCTCTTCAAAAATTGCTGTTCAAACCAAAAATTGCACGTTTTCTCATCAACAATCCCCCCCGTTTAACCCCAACATCACGCATTTTCTCTTGGAAAACCCCCCGTTTAACTCAAAAATCTCACCTTTTCTCTTGGAAAATACGCATTTACCCCAAAATCATGCATTTTCTCTGCAAAAATACCCCATTATCCCCAAAATCACACATTTTCTCCTCAGAAATCCCCCATTTACCCCCAAAATCACACATTTTCTCTTGGAAAATCCCACATTTACCCCCAAATCATGCTTTATCTCTTCAAAAATACCCCATTATCCTCCAAATCACACATTTTCTCTAGGAAAATCCCCCATTTAACTCGGAAATCACACTTTTGCTCTTCAAATATCCCCCATTTGACCCCCAAATCAAACATTTTTGCTACAAGAATCCCCCATGTATCCAAAAAACCACGCATTTCCTCTACAAAAATCTCACATGTAAACGAAAATCATGCAATTTCTCTTCGAGAATCTCCCATTCAACCCGAAAATGATGCATTTTCTCTTCAAGAGTCCCTGATTTATCCCGAATATCACACATTTTCTCTTCAAAAATCTCCCATGTAACCTGAAAATCACGCATTATCTCTACGAAAATCACACATTTAATGCAAACATCGGCATTTTCTCTTAGAGATTCCGCGATTTAACTGAAAATCACACATTTTCTCTTGAAAAATCCCCTATTTAACCCGAAAATCATGCCTTTTCTTTGCAAATATCCCCCACTTGACACAAAAATCATGCCTTTTCTCTATGAAAATCCCCCATCTAAAAAGAAAATCATGCATTTTCGTTTGGAAAATCCCCCATTTAAGTGAAAATCACGCACTTTGGCTTCGAAAACCCCCCAGTTTAACCTGAAACGAAGCATTTCCTCTTCGAAAACCCCCCATTTTACCCGAAAATCACGCATTTTCCCTTCCAAAATACCCCATTTAAACAAAAATCACACATTTGCTCTTTGAGAATCCCTGATTTAAACTGAAAATCACGCATATTCTCTTCAAAAATTGCTGTTCAAACCAAAAATTGCACGTTTTCTCTTCAACAATCCCCCGTTTAACCCCAACATCACGCATTTTCTCTTGGAAAACCCCCCGTTTAACTCAAAAATCTCACCTTTTCTCTTGGAAAATACGCATTTACCCCAAAATCACGCATTTTCTCTCCAAAAATACCCCATTATCCCCAAAATCACACATTTTCTACTCAGAAATCCCCCTTTTAACCCCCAAATCATTCATTTTCTCTTGCAAAATCCCACATTTTCCACAAAATCTTGCATTTTCTCTCCCAAAATACCCCATTATCCCCCAAATCACACATTTTCTCCTCAGAAAATCCCCCATTTACCCCCAAAATCACACATTTTCTCTTGGAAAATCCCACATTTACCCCCAAATCATGCTTTATGTCTCCAAAAATACCCCATTATCCTCCAAATCACACATTTTCTCTAGGAAAATCCCCCATTTAACTCGGAAATCACACTTTTGCTCTTCAAATATCCCCCATTTGACCCCCAAATCAAACATTTTTGCTACAAGAATCCCCCATGTATCCAAAAAACCACGCATTTCCTCTACAAAAATCTCACATGTAAACGAAAATCATGCATTTTCTCTTCGAGAATCTCCCATTCAACCCGAAAATGATGCAATTTCTCTTCAAGAGTCCCTGATTTATCCCGAATATCACGCATTTTCTCTTCAAAAATCTCCCATGTAACCTGAAAATCACGCATTATCTCTACGAAAATCACACATTTAATGCCAACATCAGGCATTTTCTCTTAGAGATTCCGCGATTTAACTGAAAATCACACATTTTCTCTTGAAAAATCCCCTATTTAACCCGAAAATCATGCCTTTTCTTTGCAAATATCCCCCACTTGACACAAAAATCATGCCTTTTCTCTATGAAAATCCCCCATCTAAAAAGAAAATCATGCATTTTCGTTTGGAAAATCCCCCATTTAAGTGAAAATCACACATTTTGGCTTCGAAAACCCCCAATTCAACCTGAAACGAAGCATTTCCTCTTCGAATACCCCCCATTTTACCCGAAAATCACGCATTTTCCCTTCCAAAATACCCCATTTAAACAAAAATCACACATTTGCTCTTTGAGAATCCCTGATTTAAACTGAAAATCACGCATATTCTCTTCAAAAATTGCTGTTCAAACCAAAAATTGCACGTTTTCTCATCAACAATCCCCCCCGTTTACCCCCAACATCACGCATTTTCTCTTGGAAAACCCCCCGTTTAACTCAAAAATCTCACCTTTTCTCTTGGAAAATACGCATTTACCCCAAAATCATGCATTTTCTCTCCAAAAATACCCCATTATCCCCAAATCACACATTTTCTCCTAGGAAAATCCCCCATTTACCCCCAAAATCACACATTTTCTCTTGGAAAATCCCACATTTACCCCCAAATCATGCTTTATCTCTCCAGAAATACCCCATTATCCTCCAAATCACACATTTTCTCTAGGAAAATCCCCCATTTAACTCGGAAATCACACTTTTGCTCTTCAAATATCCCCCATTTGACCCCCAAATCAAACATTTTTGCTACAAGAATCCCCCATGTATCCAAAAAACCACGCATTTCCTCTACAAAAATCTCACATGTAAACGAAAATCATGCAATTTCTCTTCGAGAATCTCCCATTCAACCCGAAAATGATGCATTTTCTCTTCAAGAGTCCCTGATTTATCCCGAATATCACACATTTTCTCTTCAAAAATCTCCCATGTAACCTGAAAATCACGCATTATCTCTACGAAAATCACACATTTAATGCAAACATCGGCATTTTCTCTTAGAGATTCCGCGATTTAACTGAAAATCACACATTTTCTCTTGAAAAATCCCCTATTTAACCCGAAAATCATGCCTTTTCTTTGCAAATATCCCCCACTTGACACAAAAATCATGCCTTTTCTCTATGAAAATCCCCCATCTAAAAAGAAAATCATGCATTTTCGTTTGGAAAATCCCCCATTTAAGTGAAAATCACGCACTTTGGCTTCGAAAACCCCCCAATTTAACCTGAAACGAAGCATTTCCTCTTCGAAAACCCCCCATTTTACCCGAAAATCACGCATTTTCCCTTCCAAAATACCCCATTTAAACAAAAATCACACATTTGCTCTTTGAGAATCCCTGATTTAAACTGAAAATCACGCATATTCTCTTCAAAAATTGCTGTTCAAACCAAAAATTGCACGTTTTCTCTTCAACAATCCCCCGTTTAACCCCAACATCACGCATTTTCTCTTGGAAAACCCCCCGTTTAACTCAAAAATCTCACCTTTTCTCTTGGAAAATACGCATTTACCCCAAAATCACGCATTTTCTCTCCAAAAATACCCCATTATCCCCAAAATCACACATTTTCTACTCAGAAATCCCCCTTTTAACCCCCAAATCATTCATTTTCTCTTGCAAAATCCCACATTTTCCACAAAATCTTGCATTTTCTCTCCCAAAATACCCCATTATCCCCAAAATCACACATTTTCTCTAGGAAAATCCCCCATTTACCCCCAAAATCACACATTTTCTCTTGGAAAATCCCACATTTACCCCCAAATCATGCTTTATGTCTCCAAAAATACCCCATTATCCTCCAAATCACACATTTTCTCTAGGAAAATCCCCCATTTAACTCGGAAATCACACTTTTGCTCTTCAAATATCCCCCATTTGACCCCCAAATCAAACATTTTTGCTACAAGAATCCCCCATGTATCCAAAAAACCACGCATTTCCTCTACAAAAATCTCACATGTAAACGAAAATCATGCATTTTCTCTTCGAGAATCTCCCATTCAACCCGAAAATGATGCAATTTCTCTTCAAGAGTCCCTGATTTATCCCGAATATCACGCATTTTCTCTTCAAAAATCTCCCAAGTAACCTGAAAATCACGCATTATCTCTACGAAAATCACACATTTAATGCCAACATCAGGCATTTTCTCTTAGAGATTCCGCGATTTAACTGAAAATCACACATTTTCTCTTGAAAAATCCCCTATTTAACCCGAAAATCATGCCTTTTCTTTGCAAATATCCCCCACTTGACACAAAAATCATGCCTTTTCTCTATGAAAATCCCCCATCTAAAAAGAAAATCATGCATTTTCGTTTGGAAAATCCCCCATTTAAGTGAAAATCACACATTTTGGCTTCGAAAACCCCCAATTCAACCTGAAACGAAGCATTTCCTCTTCGAATACCCCCCATTTTACCCGAAAATCACGCATTTTCCCTTCCAAAATACCCCATTTAAACAAAAATCACACATTTGCTCTTTGAGAATCCCTGATTTAAACTGAAAATCACGCATATTCTCTTCAAAAATTGCTGTTCAAACCAAAAATTGCACGTTTTCTCATCAACAATCCCCCCCGTTTAACCCCAACATCACGCATTTTCTCTTGGAAAACCCCCCGTTTAACTCAAAAATCTCACCTTTTCTCTTGGAAAATACGCATTTACCCCAAAATCATGCATTTTCTCTCCAAAAATACCCCATTATCCCCCAAATCACACATTTTCTCTAGGAAAATCCCCCATTTACCCCCAAAATCACACATTTTCTCTTGGAAAATCCCACATTTACCCCCAAATCATGCTTTATCTCTCCAAAAATACCCCATTATCCTCCAAATCACACATTTTCTCTAGGAAAATCCCCCATTTAACTCGGAAATCACACTTTTGCTCTTCAAATATCCCCCATTTGACCCCCAAATCAAACATTTTTGCTACAAGAATCCCCCTTGTATCCAAAAAACCACGCATTTCCTCTACAAAAATCTCACATGTAAACGAAAATCATGCATTTTCTCTTCGAGAATCTCCCATTCAACCCGAAAATGATGCAATTTCTCTTCAAGAGTCCCTGATTTATCCCGAATATCACGCATTTTCTCTTCAAAAATCTCCCAAGTAACCTGAAAATCACGCATTATCTCTACGAAAATCACACATTTAATGCCAACATCAGGCATTTTCTCTTAGAGATTCCGCGATTTAACTGAAAATCACACATTTTCTCTTGAAAAATCCCCTATTTAACCCGAAAATCATGCCTTTTCTTTGCAAATATCCCCCACTTGACACAAAAATCATGCCTTTTCTCTATGAAAATCCCCCATCTAAAAAGAAAATCATGCATTTTCGTTTGGAAAATCCCCCATTTAAGTGAAAATCACACATTTTGGCTTCGAAAACCCCCAATTCAACCTGAAACGAAGCATTTCCTCTTCGAATACCCCCCATTTTACCCGAAAATCACGCATTTTCCCTTCCAAAATACCCCATTTAAACAAAAATCACACATTTGCTCTTTGAGAATCCCTGATTTAAACTGAAAATCACGCATATTCTCTTCAAAAATTGCTGTTCAAACCAAAAATTGCACGTTTTCTCATCAACAATCCCCCCCGTTTAACCCCAACATCACGCATTTTCTCTTGGAAAACCCCCCGTTTAACTCAAAAATCTCACCTTTTCTCTTGGAAAATACGCATTTACCCCAAAATCATGCATTTTCTCTCCCAAAATACCCCATTATCCACAAAATCACACATTTTCTCCTCAGAAATCCCCCATTTACCCCCAAAATCACACATTTTCTCTTGGAAAATCCCACATTTACCCCCAAATCATGCTTTATCTCTCCAAAAATACCCCATTATCCTCCAAATCACACATTTTCTCTAGGAAAATCCCCCATTTAACTCGGAAATCACACTTTTGCTCTTCAAATATCCCCCATTTGACCCCCAAATCAAACATTTTTGCTACAAGAATCCCCCATGTATCCAAAAAACCACGCATTTCCTCTACAAAAATCTCACATGTAAACGAAAATCATGCATTTTCTCTTCGAGAATCTCCCATTCAACCCGAAAATGATGCAATTTCTCTTCAAGAGTCCCTGATTTATCCCGAATATCACGCATTTTCTCTTCAAAAATCTCCCATGTAACCTGAAAATCACGCATTATCTCTACGAAAATCACACATTTAATGCCAACATCAGGCATTTTCTCTTAGAGATTCCGCGATTTAACTGAAAATCACACATTTTCTCTTGAAAAATCCCCTATTTAACCCGAAAATCATGCCTTTTCTTTGCAAATATCCCCCACTTGACACAAAAATCATGCCTTTTCTCTATGAAAATCCCCCATCTAAAAAGAAAATCATGCATTTTCGTTTGGAAAATCCCCCATTTAAGTGAAAATCACACATTTTGGCTTCGAAAACCCCCAATTCAACCTGAAACGAAGCATTTCCTCTTCGAATACCCCCCATTTTACCCGAAAATCACGCATTTTCCCTTCCAAAATACCCCATTTAAACAAAAATCACACATTTGCTCTTTGAGAATCCCTGATTTAAACTGAAAATCACGCATATTCTCTTCAAAAATTGCTGTTCAAACCAAAAATTGCACGTTTTCTCATCAACAATCCCCCCCGTTTAACCCCAACATCACGCATTTTCTCTTGGAAAACCCCCCGTTTAACTCAAAAATCTCACCTTTTCTCTTGGAAAATACGCATTTACCCCAAAATCATGCATTTTCTCTGCAAAAATACCCCATTATCCCCAAAATCACACATTTTCTCCTCAGAAATCCCACATTTACCCCCAAAATCACACATTTTCTCTTGGAAAATCCCATATTTACCCCCAAATCATGCTTTATCTCTCCAGAAATACCCCATTATCCCCCAAATCACACATTTTCTCTAGGAAAATCCCCCATTTAA
The DNA here is from genome assembly GCF_016699485.2 of Gallus gallus. NCBI lineage: Eukaryota > Metazoa > Chordata > Aves > Galliformes > Phasianidae > Gallus > Gallus gallus. The sequence continues at coordinate 6,852,824 of NC_052552.1, forward strand.
CTCGGAAATCACACTTTTGCTCTTCAAATATCCCCCATTTGACCCCCAAATCAAACATTTTTGCTACAAGAATCCCCCATGTATCCAAAAAACCACGCATTTCCTCTACAAAAATCTCACATGTAAACGAAACTCATGCAATTTCTCTTCGAGAATCCCCCATTTAACCAGTAGAAAATGCAGTTTCTCTTCGAGAATCCCCCATTCAACCCGAAAATGATGCATTTTCTCTTCAAGAGTCCCTGATTTATCCCGAATATCACACATTTTCTCTTCAAAAATCTCCCATGTAACCTGAAAATCATGCATTATCTCTACGAATATCACACATTTAATGCCAACATCAGGCATTTTCTCTTAGAGATTCCGCGATTTAACTGAAAATCACACATTTTCTCTTGAAAAATCCCCTATTTAACCCGAAAATCACGCCTTTTCTTTGCAAATATCCCCCACTTGACACAAAAATCATGCCTTTTCTCTATGAAAATCCCCCATCTAAAAAGAAAATCATGCATTTTCGTTTGGAAAATCCCCCATTTAAGTGAAAATCACGCACTTTGGCTTCGAAAACCCCCAATTCAACCTGAAACGAAGCATTTCCTCTTCGAAAACCCCCCATTTTACCCGAAAATCACGCATTTTCCCTTCCAAAATACCCCATTTAAACAAAAATCACACATTTGCTCTTTGAGAATCCCTGATTTAAACTGAAAATCACGCATATTCTCTTCAAAAATTGCTGTTCAAACCAAAAATTGCACGTTTTCTCTTCAGAAATCCCCCGTTTAACCCCAAAATCATGCATTGTCTCTTCAACAATCCCGCGTTTAACCCCAAAATCACGCTTTTTTTCTTGGAAGATCTCCCATTTAACTCGGAAATCACACTTTTGCTCTTCAAATATCCCCCATTTGACCCCCAAATCAAACATTTTTGCTACAAGAATCCCCCATGTATCCAAAAAATCATGCATTTCCTCTACAAAAATCTCACATGTAAAGGAAACTCATGCATTTTCACTTCAAAAGTCCCCCATTTAACCAGAAGAAAATGCATTTTCTCTTTGAGAATCCCCATTTAACCCCAAAATCACACATTTTCCCTTCAAAAATACCCCATTTAAACAAAAATAATGCTTTTTCTCTTTGAGAATCCCTGATTTAAACCGAAAATCACGCATTATCTCTCCAAAAATAGCAGTTTAATCCCAAAAATGCCCCATTTTCTCTTCGAGAATCCCCCATTTAAGTGATTTTTAAGTGAAAATCACATTTTTTTCCCTTCAAAAATAACCCAATTAAACAAAAATCATGGATTTGCTCTGAAATAGCCATTTAACCCTGAAAATCACATATATTCTCTACAAAAATACCCTATTTAACTTGAAATTCACGTATTTTCTCTGCCAAAATCTCACATTTGAAGCAGAAATCACACATTTTCTCTTCAAGAATCCCCCATTTAGCCTGAATATCACGCATTTTCCCTTCAAAAATACCCTGTACAAATAAAAATCACACATTTTCTTTTTAAGAATCCATGACTTAAACTGAAAATCGCTCATATTCTCTAAAAAAATAGCAGTTTAAACCCAAGAATCACACTTTTTTTTCAACAATTCCCCATTTAACTCGAAAATCACACTTTTGCTCTTCAAAAATTCCCTATTAACCCCAAATCAAACACTTTCGCTACAAGAATCCTCCATTTAACATGAAAATTACACATTCCTTCTACAAAAATCTCACATGTAAATGAAAATCATGCATTTTCTCTTTGAAAATCCCCCATTAAAACTAAAAAATGCTATTTCTCTTTGGAAATCCCCCGTTTAACCCTAAAATGATGCATTTTCTCTTCAAGAATCCCCGATCTAACCCGAAAATCACGCATTTTCTCTTCAAAAATCCCCCATTTAATCCAAAAACCATGCATTTTCTTTTCAAAAATACACAATTAATCAAAAATCACAACTTTTTTCTTTAAAAGCCATTTAAGTCCCAAATTATACATTTTTTTTTTCTTTGAGAATCCCTGCTTTAACCTGAAAACCATGCATTTTTACCATAAAAATCCTCCATTTAACAGAAAGTCACACATTTTCACTGGAAAATCCCCCATTTAACCAAAACTCACGCATTTTCACTTCAGAAATCCCCCATTTAACCCAAAAATCATGCATTTTCTCAATGAAAACCCACAATTAAGCCCGAAAATCTTGTACTTCCTCTCCAAAACCCCACATTTTACCAAAACTCACACGTTTTCTATTCAGCCCCCCCCCCCCCCCCCTTAAACAAAAACCATGCATTTTCACTTCAAAATTACGCAATTTGACCCTAAAATTATTTAAAGCAGAAATCATGCATTTTCATTGAAAATACCCCATTTAACTGAAAGTCGCACTTTTTCTTTGAAACTCCAACATTTAATCCAAAAAACAAGGTGCCATGAGTTCATGGTAAATGGAGAATTTACCATGAGAAAATGTGTGATTTTGGGGTTAAAGGGGCTATTTTTGTAGAGGAAATGCGTGATTTTCAGGTTAAATGTGGGATTCTCAAAGGGAAAATGTGTGATTTATGTTACAATGGGTTATTTCTGAAAGGAAAATGCGTGATGTTGGGGTTAAACTGGGGATTGTTGATGAGAAAACGTGCAATTTTTGGTTTGAACAGCAATTTTTGAAGAGAATATGCGTGATTTTCAGTTTAAATCAGGGATTCTCAAAGAGCAAATGTGTGATTTTTGTTTAAATGGGGTATTTTGGAAGGGAAAATGCGTGATTTTCGGGTAAAATGGGGGGTTTTCGAAGAGGAAATGCTTCGTTTCAGGTTAAATTGGGGGGTTTTCGAAGCCAAAGTGCGTGATTTTCACTTAAATGGGGGATTTTCCAAACGAAAATGCATGATTTTCTTTTTAGATGGGGGATTTTCATAGAGAAAAGGCGTGATTTTTGTGTCAAGTGGGGGATATTTGCAAAGAAAAGGCGTGATTTTCGGGTTAAATAGGGGATTTTTCAAGAGAAAATGTGTGATTTTCAGTTAAATCGCGGAATCTCTAAGAGAAAATGCCGATGTTTGCATTAAGTGTGTGATTTTCGTAGAGATAATGCGTGATTTTCAGGTTACTTGGGAGATTTTTGAAGAGAAAATGTGTGATATTCGGGATAAATCAGGGATTCTTGAAGAGAAAATGCATCATTTTCGGGTTGAATGGGGGATTCTCGAAGAGAAACTGCATTTTCTACTGGTTAAATGGGGGATTCTCGAAGAGAAATTGCATGAGTTTCGTTTACATGTGAGATTTTTGTAGAGGAAATGCGTGGTTTTTTGGATACATGGGGGATTCTTGTAGCAAAAATGTTTGATTTGGGGGTCAAATGGGGGATATTTGAAGAGCAAAAGTGTGATTTCCGAGTTAAATGGGGGATTTTCCTAGAGAAAATGTGTGATTTGGGGGATAATGGGGTATTTTTGAAGAGATAAAGCATGATTTGGGGGTAAATGTGGGATTTTCCAAGAGAAAATGTGTGATTTTGGGGATAATGGGGTATTTTGGGAGAGAAAATGCAAGATTTTGTGGAAAATGTGGGATTTTGCAAGAGAAAATGCATGATTTGGGGGTTAAAAGGGGGATTTCTGAGTAGAAAATGTGTGATTTTGGGGATAATGGGGTATTTTTGGAGAGAAAATGCATGATTTTGGGGTAAATGCGTATTTTCCAAGAGAAAAGGTGAGATTTTTGAGTTAAACGGGGGGTTTTCCAAGAGAAAATGCGTGATGTTGGGGTTAAACGGGGGATTGTTGAAGAGAAAACGTGCAATTTTTGGTTTGAACAGCAATTTTTGAAGAGAACATGCGTGATTTTCAGTTTAAATCAGGGATTCTCAAAGAGCAAATGTGTGATTTTTGTTTAAATGGGGTATTTTGGAAGGGAAAATGCGTGATTTTCGGGTAAAATGGGGGGTTTTCGAAGAGGAAATGCTTCGTTTCAGGTTAAACTGGGGGGTTTTCGAAGCCAAAGTGCGTGATTTTCACTTAAATGGGGGATTTTCCAAACGAAAATGCATGATTTTCTTTTTAGATGGGGGATTTTCATAGAGAAAAGGCGTGATTTTTGTGTTAAGTGGGGGATATTTGCAAAGAAAAGGCGTGATTTTCGGGTTAAATAGGGGATTTTTCAAGAGAAAATGTGTGATTTTCAGTTAAATCGCGGAATCTCTAAGAGAAAATGCCGATGTTTGCATTAAATGTGTGATTTTCGTAGAGATAATGCGTGATTTTCAGGTTACTTGGGAGATTTTTGAAGAGAAAATGTGTGATATTCGGGATAAATCAGGGATTCTTGAAGAGAAAATGCATCATTTTCGGGTTGAATGGGGGATTCTCGAAGAGAAACTGCATTTTCTACTGGTTAAATGGGGGATTCTCGAAGAGAAATTGCATGAGTTTCGTTTACATGTGAGATTTTTGTAGAGGAAATGCGTGGTTTTTTGGATACATGGGGGATTCTTGTAGCAAAAATGTTTGATTTGGGGGTCAAATGGGGGATATTTGAAGAGCAAAAGTGTGATTTCCGAGTTAAATGGGGGATTTTCCTAGAGAAAATGTGTGATTTGGGGGATAATGGGGTATTTTTGAAGAGATAAAGCATGATTTGGGGGTAAATGTGGGATTTTCCAAGAGAAAATGTGTGATTTTGGGGATAATGGGGTATTTTGGGAGAGAAAATGCAAGATTTTGTGGAAAATGTGGGATTTTGCAAGAGAAAATGCATGATTTGGGGGTTAAAAGGGGGATTTCTGAGTAGAAAATGTGTGATTTTGGGGATAATGGGGTATTTTTGGAGAGAAAATGCATGATTTTGGGGTAAATGCGTATTTTCCAAGAGAAAAGGTGAGATTTTTGAGTTAAACGGGGGGTTTTCCAAGAGAAAATGCGTGATGTTGGGGTTAAACGGGGGATTGTTGAAGAGAAAACGTGCAATTTTTGGTTTGAACAGCAATTTTTGAAGAGAATATGCGTGATTTTCAGTTTAAATCAGGGATTCTCAAAGAGCAAATGTGTGATTTTTGTTTAAATGGGGTATTTTGGAAGGGAAAATGCGTGATTTTCGGGTAAAATGGGGGGTTTTCGAAGAGGAAATGCTTCGTTTCAGGTTAAACTGGGGGGTTTTCGAAGCCAAAGTGCGTGATTTTCACTTAAATGGGGGATTTTCCAAACGAAAATGCATGATTTTCTTTTTAGATGGGGGATTTTCATAGAGAAAAGGCGTGATTTTTGTGTTAAGTGGGGGATATTTGCAAAGAAAAGGCGTGATTTTCGGGTTAAATAGGGGATTTTTCAAGAGAAAATGTGTGATTTTCAGTTAAATCGCGGAATCTCTAAGAGAAAATGCCGATGTTTGCATTAAATGTGTGATTTTCGTAGAGATAATGCGTGATTTTCAGGTTACTTGGGAGATTTTTGAAGAGAAAATGTGTGATATTCGGGATAAATCAGGGATTCTTGAAGAGAAAATGCATCATTTTCGGGTTGAATGGGGGATTCTTGAAGAGAAACTGCATTTTCTACTGGTTAAATGGGGGATTCTCGAAGAGAAATTGCATGAGTTTCGTTTACATGTGAGATTTTTGTAGAGGAAATGCGTGGTTTTTTGGATACATGGGGGATTCTTGTAGCAAAAATGTTTGATTTGGGGGTCAAATGGGGGATATTTGAAGAGCAAAAGTGTGATTTCCGAGTTAAATGGGGGATTTTCCTAGAGAAAATGTGTGATTTGGGGGATAATGGGGTATTTTTGAAGAGATAAAGCATGATTTGGGGGTAAATGTGGGATTTTCCAAGAGAAAATGTGTGATTTTGGGGATAATGGGGTATTTTGGGAGAGAAAATGCAAGATTTTGTGGAAAATGTGGGATTTTGCAAGAGAAAATGCATGATTTGGGGGTTAAAAGGGGGATTTCTGAGTAGAAAATGTGTGATTTTGGGGATAATGGGGTATTTTTGGAGAGAAAATGCATGATTTTGGGGTAAATGCGTATTTTCCAAGAGAAAAGGTGAGATTTTTGAGTTAAACGGGGGGTTTTCCAAGAGAAAATGCGTGATGTTGGGGTTAAACGGGGGATTGTTGAAGAGAAAACGTGCAATTTTTGGTTTGAACAGCAATTTTTGAAGAGAATATGCGTGATTTTCAGTTTAAATCAGGGATTCTCAAAGAGCAAATGTGTGATTTTTGTTTAAATGGGGTATTTTGGAAGGGAAAATGCGTGATTTTCGGGTAAAATGGGGGGTTTTCGAAGAGGAAATGCTTCGTTTCAGGTTAAACTGGGGGGTTTTCGAAGCCAAAGTGCGTGATTTTCACTTAAATGGGGGATTTTCCAAACGAAAATGCATGATTTTCTTTTTAGATGGGGGATTTTCATAGAGAAAAGGCGTGATTTTTGTGTTAAGTGGGGGATATTTGCAAAGAAAAGGCGTGATTTTCGGGTTAAATAGGGGATTTTTCAAGAGAAAATGTGTGATTTTCAGTTAAATCGCGGAATCTCTAAGAGAAAATGCCGATGTTTGCATTAAGTGTGTGATTTTCGTAGAGATAATGCGTGATTTTCAGGTTACTTGGGAGATTTTTGAAGAGAAAATGTGTGATATTCGGGATAAATCAGGGATTCTTGAAGAGAAAATGCATCATTTTCGGGTTGAATGGGGGAGTCTCGAAGAGAAACTGCATTTTCTACTGGTTAAATGGGGGATTCTCGAAGAGAAATTGCATGAGTTTCGTTTACATGTGAGATTTTTGTAGAGGAAATGCGTGGTTTTTTGGATACATGGGGGATTCTTGTAGCAAAAATGTTTGATTTGGGGGTCAAATGGGGGATATTTGAAGAGCAAAAGTGTGATTTCCGAGTTAAATGGGGGATTTTCCTAGAGAAAATGTGTGATTTGGGGGATAATGGGGTATTTTTGAAGAGATAAAGCATGATTTGGGGGTAAATGTGGGATTTTCCAAGAGAAAATGTGTGATTTTGGGGATAATGGGGTATTTTGGGAGAGAAAATGCAAGATTTTGTGGAAAATGTGGGATTTTGCAAGAGAAAATGCATGATTTGGGGGTTAAAAGGGGGATTTCTGAGTAGAAAATGTGTGATTTTGGGGATAATGGGGTATTTTTGGAGAGAAAATGCATGATTTTGGGGTAAATGCGTATTTTCCAAGAGAAAAGGTGAGATTTTTGAGTTAAACGGGGGGTTTTCCAAGAGAAAATGCGTGATGTTGGGGTTAAACGGGGGATTGTTGAAGAGAAAACGCGCAATTTTTGGTTTGAACAGCAATTTTTGAAGAGAATATGCGTGATTTTCAGTTTAAATCAGGGATTCTCAAAGAGCAAATGTGTGATTTTTGTTTAAATGGGGTATTTTGGAAGGGAAAATGCGTGATTTTCGGGTAAAATGGGGGGTTTTCGAAGAGGAAATGCTTCGTTTCAGGTTAAACTGGGGGGTTTTCGAAGCCAAAGTGCGTGATTTTCACTTAAATGGGGGATTTTCCAAACGAAAATGCATGATTTTCTTTTTAGATGGGGGATTTTCATAGAGAAAAGGCGTGATTTTTGTGTTAAGTGGGGGATATTTGCAAAGAAAAGGCGTGATTTTCGGGTTAAATAGGGGATTTTTCAAGAGAAAATGTGTGATTTTCAGTTAAATCGCGGAATCTCTAAGAGAAAATGCCGATGTTTGCATTAAGTGTGTGATTTTCGTAGAGATAATGCGTGATTTTCAGGTTACTTGGGAGATTTTTGAAGAGAAAATGTGTGATATTCGGGATAAATCAGGGATTCTTGAAGAGAAAATGCATCATTTTCGGGTTGAATGGGGGATTCTCGAAGAGAAACTGCATTTTCTACTGGTTAAATGGGGGATTCTCGAAGAGAAATTGCATGAGTTTCGTTTACATGTGAGATTTTTGTAGAGGAAATGCGTGGTTTTTTGGATACATGGGGGATTCTTGTAGCAAAAATGTTTGATTTGGGGGTCAAATGGGGGATATTTGAAGAGCAAAAGTGTGATTTCCGAGTTAAATGGGGGATTTTCCTAGAGAAAATGTGTGATTTGGGGGATAATGGGGTATTTTTGAAGAGATAAAGCATGATTTGGGGGTAAATGTGGGATTTTCCAAGAGAAAATGTGTGATTTTGGGGATAATGGGGTATTTTGGGAGAGAAAATGCAAGATTTTGTGGAAAATGTGGGATTTTGCAAGAGAAAATGCATGATTTGGGGGTTAAAAGGGGGATTTCTGAGTAGAAAATGTGTGATTTTGGGGATAATGGGGTATTTTTGGAGAGAAAATGCATGATTTTGGGGTAAATGCGTATTTTCCAAGAGAAAAGGTGAGATTTTTGAGTTAAACGGGGGGTTTTCCAAGAGAAAATGCGTGATGTTGGGGTTAAACGGGGGATTGTTGAAGAGAAAACGTGCAATTTTTGGTTTGAACAGCAATTTTTGAAGAGAATATGCGTGATTTTCAGTTTAAATCAGGGATTCTCAAAGAGCAAATGTGTGATTTTTGTTTAAATGGGGTATTTTGGAAGGGAAAATGCGTGATTTTCGGGTAAAATGGGGGGTTTTCGAAGAGGAAATGCTTCGTTTCAGGTTAAACTGGGGGGTTTTCGAAGCCAAAGTGCGTGATTTTCACTTAAATGGGGGATTTTCCAAACGAAAATGCATGATTTTCTTTTTAGATGGGGGATTTTCATAGAGAAAAGGCGTGATTTTTGTGTTAAGTGGGGGATATTTGCAAAGAAAAGGCGTGATTTTCGGGTTAAATAGGGGATTTTTCAAGAGAAAATGTGTGATTTTCAGTTAAATCGCGGAATCTCTAAGAGAAAATGCCGATGTTTGCATTAAGTGTGTGATTTTCGTAGAGATAATGCGTGATTTTCAGGTTACTTGGGAGATTTTTGAAGAGAAAATGTGTGATATTCGGGATAAATCAGGGATTCTTGAAGAGAAAATGCATCATTTTCGGGTTGAATGGGGGATTCTCGAAGAGAAACTGCATTTTCTACTGGTTAAATGGGGGATTCTCGAAGAGAAATTGCATGAGTTTCGTTTACATGTGAGATTTTTGTAGAGGAAATGCGTGGTTTTTTGGATACATGGGGGATTCTTGTAGCAAAAATGTTTGATTTGGGGGTCAAATGGGGGATATTTGAAGAGCAAAAGTGTGATTTCCGAGTTAAATGGGGGATTTTCCTAGAGAAAATGTGTGATTTGGGGGATAATGGGGTATTTTTGAAGAGATAAAGCATGATTTGGGGGTAAATGTGGGATTTTCCAAGAGAAAATGTGTGATTTTGGGGATAATGGGGTATTTTGGGAGAGAAAATGCAAGATTTTGTGGAAAATGTGGGATTTTGCAAGAGAAAATGCATGATTTGGGGGTTAAAAGGGGGATTTCTGAGTAGAAAATGTGTGATTTTGGGGATAATGGGGTATTTTTGGAGAGAAAATGCATGATTTTGGGGTAAATGCGTATTTTCCAAGAGAAAAGGTGAGATTTTTGAGTTAAACGGGGGGTTTTCCAAGAGAAAATGCGTGATGTTGGGGTTAAACGGGGGATTGTTGAAGAGAAAACGTGCAATTTTTGGTTTGAACAGCAATTTTTGAAGAGAACTATGCGTGATTTTCAGTTTAAATCAGGGATTCTCAAAGAGCAAATGTGTGATTTTTGTTTAAATGGGGTATTTTGGAAGGGAAAATGCGTGATTTTCGGGTAAAATGGGGGGTTTTCGAAGAGGAAATGCTTCGTTTCAGGTTAAACTGGGGGGTTTTCGAAGCCAAAGTGCGTGATTTTCACTTAAATGGGGGATTTTCCAAACGAAAATGCATGATTTTCTTTTTAGATGGGGGATTTTCATAGAGAAAAGGCGTGATTTTTGTGTTAAGTGGGGGATATTTGCAAAGAAAAGGCGTGATTTTCGGGTTAAATAGGGGATTTTTCAAGAGAAAATGTGTGATTTTCAGTTAAATCGCGGAATCTCTAAGAGAAAATGCCGATGTTTGCATTAAATGTGTGATTTTCGTAGAGATACTGCGTGATTTTCAGGTTACTTGGGAGATTTTTGAAGAGAAAATGTGTGATATTCGGGATAAATCAGGGATTCTTGAAGAGAAAATGCATCATTTTCGGGTTGAATGGGAGATTCTCGAAGAGAAACTGCATTTTCTACTGGTTAAATGGGGGATTCTCGAAGAGAAATTGCATGAGTTTCGTTTACATGTGAGATTTTTGTAGAGGAAATGCGTGGTTTTTTGGATACATGGGGGATTCTTGTAGCAAAAATGTTTGATTTGGGGGTCAAATGGGGGATATTTGAAGAGCAAAAGTGTGATTTCCGAGTTAAATGGGGGATTTTCCTAGAGAAAATGTGTGATTTGGGGGATAATGGGGTATTTTTGAAGAGATAAAGCATGATTTGGGGGTAAATGTGGGATTTTCCAAGAGAAAATGTGTGATTTTGGGGATAATGGGGTATTTTGGGAGAGAAAATGCAAGATTTTGTGGAAAATGTGGGATTTTGCAAGAGAAAATGCATGATTTGGGGGTTAAAAGGGGGATTTCTGAGTAGAAAATGTGTGATTTTGGGGATAATGGGGTATTTTTGGAGAGAAAATGCATGATTTTGGGGTAAATGCGTATTTTCCAAGAGAAAAGGTGAGATTTTTGAGTTAAACGGGGGGTTTTCCAAGAGAAAATGCGTGATGTTGGGGTTAAACGGGGGATTGTTGAAGAGAAAACGCTGCAATTTTTGGTTTGAACAGCAATTTTTGAAGAGAACTATGCGTGATTTTCAGTTTAAATCAGGGATTCTCAAAGAGCAAATGTGTGATTTTTGTTTAAATGGGGTATTTTGGAAGGGAAAATGCGTGATTTTCGGGTAAAATGGGGGGTTTTCGAAGAGGAAATGCTTCGTTTCAGGTTAAACTGGGGGGTTTTCGAAGCCAAAGTGCGTGATTTTCACTTAAATGGGGGATTTTCCAAACGAAAATGCATGATTTTCTTTTTAGATGGGGGATTTTCATAGAGAAAAGGCGTGATTTTTGTGTTAAGTGGGGGATATTTGCAAAGAAAAGGCGTGATTTTCGGGTTAAATAGGGGATTTTTCAAGAGAAAATGTGTGATTTTCAGTTAAATCGCGGAATCTCTAAGAGAAAATGCCGATGTTTGCATTAAGTGTGTGATTTTCGTAGAGATAATGCGTGATTTTCAGGTTACTTGGGAGATTTTTGAAGAGAAAATGTGTGATATTCGGGATAAATCAGGGATTCTTGAAGAGAAAATGCATCATTTTCGGGTTGAATGGGGGATTCTCGAAGAGAAACTGCATTTTCTACTGGTTAAATGGGGGATTCTCGAAGAGAAATTGCATGAGTTTCGTTTACATGTGAGATTTTTGTAGAGGAAATGCGTGGTTTTTTGGATACATGGGGGATTCTTGTAGCAAAAATGTTTGATTTGGGGGTCAAATGGGGGATATTTGAAGAGCAAAAGTGTGATTTCCGAGTTAAATGGGGGATTTTCCTAGAGAAAATGTGTGATTTGGGGGATAATGGGGTATTTTTGAAGAGATAAAGCATGATTTGGGGGTAAATGTGGGATTTTCCAAGAGAAAATGTGTGATTTTGGGGATAATGGGGTATTTTGGGAGAGAAAATGCAAGATTTTGTGGAAAATGTGGGATTTTGCAAGAGAAAATGCATGATTTGGGGGTTAAAAGGGGGATTTCTGAGTAGAAAATGTGTGATTTTGGGGATAATGGGGTATTTTTGGAGAGAAAATGCATGATTTTGGGGTAAATGCGTATTTTCCAAGAGAAAAGGTGAGATTTTTGAGTTAAACGGGGGGTTTTCCAAGAGAAAATGCGTGATGTTGGGGTTAAACGGGGGATTGTTGAAGAGAAAACGTGCAATTTTTGGTTTGAACAGCAATTTTTGAAGAGAACTATGCGTGATTTTCAGTTTAAATCAGGGATTCTCAAAGAGCAAATGTGTGATTTTTGTTTAAATGGGGTATTTTGGAAGGGAAAATGCGTGATTTTCGGGTAAAATGGGGGGTTTTCGAAGAGGAAATGCTTCGTTTCAGGTTAAACTGGGGGGTTTTCGAAGCCAAAGTGCAGTGATTTTCACTTAAATGGGGGATTTTCCAAACGAAAATGCATGATTTTCTTTTTAGATGGGGGATTTTCATAGAGAAAAGGCGTGATTTTTGTGTTAAGTGGGGGATATTTGCAAAGAAAAGGCGTGATTTTCGGGTTAAATAGGGGATTTTTCAAGAGAAAATGTGTGATTTTCAGTTAAATCGCGGAATCTCTAAGAGAAAATGCCGATGTTTGCATTAAAGTGTGTGATTTTCGTAGAGATAATGCGTGATTTTCAGGTTACTTGGGAGATTTTTGAAGAGAAAATGTGTGATATTCGGGATAAATCAGGGATTCTTGAAGAGAAAATGCATCATTTTCGGGTTGAATGGGGGATTCTTGAAGAGAAACTGCATTTTCTACTGGTTAAATGGGGGATTCTCGAAGAGAAATTGCATGAGTTTCGTTTACATGTGAGATTTTTGTAGAGGAAATGCGTGGTTTTTTGGATACATGGGGGATTCTTGTAGCAAAAATGTTTGATTTGGGGGTCAAATGGGGGATATTTGAAGAGCAAAAGTGTGATTTCCGAGTTAAATGGGGGATTTTCCTAGAGAAAATGTGTGATTTGGGGGATAATGGGGTATTTTTGAAGAGATAAAGCATGATTTGGGGGTAAATGTGGGATTTTCCAAGAGAAAATGTGTGATTTTGGGGATAATGGGGTATTTTGGGAGAGAAAATGCAAGATTTTGTGGAAAATGTGGGATTTTGCAAGAGAAAATGCATGATTTGGGGGTTAAAAGGGGGATTTCTGAGTAGAAAATGTGTGATTTTGGGGATAATGGGGTATTTTTGGAGAGAAAATGCATGATTTTGGGGTAAATGCGTATTTTCCAAGAGAAAAGGTGAGATTTTTGAGTTAAACGGGGGGTTTTCCAAGAGAAAATGCGTGATGTTGGGGTTAAACGGGGGATTGTTGAAGAGAAAACGTGCAATTTTTGGTTTGAACAGCAATTTTTGAAGAGAATATGCGTGATTTTCAGTTTAAATCAGGGATTCTCAAAGAGCAAATGTGTGATTTTTGTTTAAATGGGGTATTTTGGAAGGGAAAATGCGTGATTTTCGGGTAAAATGGGGGGTTTTCGAAGAGGAAATGCTTCGTTTCAGGTTAAACTGGGGGGTTTTCGAAGCCAAAGTGCGTGATTTTCACTTAAATGGGGGATTTTCCAAACGAAAATGCATGATTTTCTTTTTAGATGGGGGATTTTCATAGAGAAAAGGCGTGATTTTTGTGTTAAGTGGGGGATATTTGCAAAGAAAAGGCGTGATTTTCGGGTTAAATAGGGGATTTTTCAAGAGAAAATGTGTGATTTTCAGTTAAATCGCGGAATCTCTAAGAGAAAATGCCGATGTTTGCATTAAGTGTGTGATTTTCGTAGAGATAATGCGTGATTTTCAGGTTACTTGGGAGATTTTTGAAGAGAAAATGTGTGATATTCGGGATAAATCAGGGATTCTTGAAGAGAAAATGCATCATTTTCGGGTTGAATGGGGGAGTCTCGAAGAGAAACTGCATTTTCTACTGGTTAAATGGGGGATTCTCGAAGAGAAATTGCATGAGTTTCGTTTACATGTGAGATTTTTGTAGAGGAAATGCGTGGTTTTTTGGATACATGGGGGATTCTTGTAGCAAAAATGTTTGATTTGGGGGTCAAATGGGGGATATTTGAAGAGCAAAAGTGTGATTTCCGAGTTAAATGGGGGATTTTCCTAGAGAAAATGTGTGATTTGGGGGATAATGGGGTATTTTTGAAGAGATAAAGCATGATTTGGGGGTAAATGTGGGATTTTCCAAGAGAAAATGTGTGATTTTGGGGATAATGGGGTATTTTGGGAGAGAAAATGCAAGATTTTGTGGAAAATGTGGGATTTTGCAAGAGAAAATGCATGATTTGGGGGTTAAAAGGGGGATTTCTGAGTAGAAAATGTGTGATTTTGGGGATAATGGGGTATTTTTGGAGAGAAAATGCATGATTTTGGGGTAAATGCGTATTTTCCAAGAGAAAAGGTGAGATTTTTGAGTTAAACGGGGGGTTTTCCAAGAGAAAATGCGTGATGTTGGGGTTAAACGGGGGATTGTTGAAGAGAAAACGCGCAATTTTTGGTTTGAACAGCAATTTTTGAAGAGAATATGCGTGATTTTCAGTTTAAATCAGGGATTCTCAAAGAGCAAATGTGTGATTTTTGTTTAAATGGGGTATTTTGGAAGGGAAAATGCGTGATTTTCGGGTAAAATGGGGGGTTTTCGAAGAGGAAATGCTTCGTTTCAGGTTAAACTGGGGGGTTTTCGAAGCCAAAGTGCGTGATTTTCACTTAAATGGGGGATTTTCCAAACGAAAATGCATGATTTTCTTTTTAGATGGGGGATTTTCATAGAGAAAAGGCGTGATTTTTGTGTTAAGTGGGGGATATTTGCAAAGAAAAGGCGTGATTTTCGGGTTAAATAGGGGATTTTTCAAGAGAAAATGTGTGATTTTCAGTTAAATCGCGGAATCTCTAAGAGAAAATGCCGATGTTTGCATTAAAGTGTGTGATTTTCGTAGAGATAATGCGTGATTTTCAGGTTACTTGGGAGATTTTTGAAGAGAAAATGTGTGATATTCGGGATAAATCAGGGATTCTTGAAGAGAAAATGCATCATTTTCGGGTTGAATGGGGGATTCTCGAAGAGAAACTGCATTTTCTACTGGTTAAATGGGGGATTCTCGAAGAGAAATTGCATGAGTTTCGTTTACATGTGAGATTTTTGTAGAGGAAATGCGTGGTTTTTTGGATACATGGGGGATTCTTGTAGCAAAAATGTTTGATTTGGGGGTCAAATGGGGGATATTTGAAGAGCAAAAGTGTGATTTCCGAGTTAAATGGGGGATTTTCCTAGAGAAAATGTGTGATTTGGGGGATAATGGGGTATTTTTGAAGAGATAAAGCATGATTTGGGGGTAAATGTGGGATTTTCCAAGAGAAAATGTGTGATTTTGGGGATAATGGGGTATTTTGGGAGAGAAAATGCAAGATTTTGTGGAAAATGTGGGATTTTGCAAGAGAAAATGCATGATTTGGGGGTTAAAAGGGGGATTTCTGAGTAGAAAATGTGTGATTTTGGGGATAATGGGGTATTTTTGGAGAGAAAATGCATGATTTTGGGGTAAATGCGTATTTTCCAAGAGAAAAGGTGAGATTTTTGAGTTAAACGGGGGGTTTTCCAAGAGAAAATGCGTGATGTTGGGGTTAAACGGGGGATTGTTGAAGAGAAAACGTGCAATTTTTGGTTTGAACAGCAATTTTTGAAGAGAACTATGCGTGATTTTCAGTTTAAATCAGGGATTCTCAAAGAGCAAATGTGTGATTTTTGTTTAAATGGGGTATTTTGGAAGGGAAAATGCGTGATTTTCGGGTAAAATGGGGGGTTTTCGAAGAGGAAATGCTTCGTTTCAGGTTAAACTGGGGGGTTTTCGAAGCCAAAGTGCAGTGATTTTCACTTAAATGGGGGATTTTCCAAACGAAAATGCATGATTTTCTTTTTAGATGGGGGATTTTCATAGAGAAAAGGCGTGATTTTTGTGTTAAGTGGGGGATATTTGCAAAGAAAAGGCGTGATTTTCGGGTTAAATAGGGGATTTTTCAAGAGAAAATGTGTGATTTTCAGTTAAATCGCGGAATCTCTAAGAGAAAATGCCGATGTTTGCATTAAGTGTGTGATTTTCGTAGAGATAATGCGTGATTTTCAGGTTACTTGGGAGATTTTTGAAGAGAAAATGTGTGATATTCGGGATAAATCAGGGATTCTTGAAGAGAAAATGCATCATTTTCGGGTTGAATGGGGGATTCTCGAAGAGAAACTGCATTTTCTACTGGTTAAATGGGGGATTCTCGAAGAGAAATTGCATGAGTTTCGTTTACATGTGAGATTTTTGTAGAGGAAATGCGTGGTTTTTTTGGATACATGGGGGATTCTTGTAGCAAAAATGTTTGATTTGGGGGTCAAATGGGGGATATTTGAAGAGCAAAAGTGTGATTTCCGAGTTAAATGGGGGATTTTCCTAGAGAAAATGTGTGATTTGGGGGATAATGGGGTATTTTGAAGAGATAAAGCATGATTTGGGGGTAAATGTGGGATTTTCCAAGAGAAAATGTGTGATTTTGGGGATAATGGGGTATTTTGGGAGAGAAAATGCAAGATTTTGTGGAAAATGTGGGATTTTGCAAGAGAAAATGCATGATTTGGGGGTTAAAAGGGGGATTTCTGAGTAGAAAATGTGTGATTTTGGGGATAATGGGTATTTTTGGAGAGAAAATGCATGATTTTGGGGTAAATGCGTATTTTCCAAGAGAAAAGGTGAGATTTTTGAGTTAAACGGGGGGTTTTCCAAGAGAAAATGCGTGATGTTGGGGTTAAACGGGGGATTGTTGAAGAGAAAACGCGCAATTTTTGGTTTGAACAGCAATTTTTGAAGAGAATATGCGTGATTTTCAGTTTAAATCAGGGATTCTCAAAGAGCAAATGTGTGATTTTTGTTTAAATGGGTATTTTGGAAGGGAAAATGCGTGATTTTCGGGTAAAATGGGGGGTTTTCGAAGAGGAAATGCTTCGTTTCAGGTTAAACTGGGGGGTTTTCGAAGCCAAAGTGCGTGATTTTCACTTAAATGGGGGATTTTCCAAACGAAAAGTGCATGATTTTCTTTTTAGATGGGGGATTTTCATAGAGAAAGGCGTGATTTTTGTGTTAAGTGGGGGATATTTGCAAAGAAAAGGCGTGATTTTCGGGTTAAATAGGGGATTTTTCAAGAGAAAATGATGTGATTTTCAGTTAAATCGCGGAATCTCTAAGAGAAAATGCCTGATGTTTGCATTAAATGTGTGATTTTCGTAGAGATACTGCGTGATTTTCAGGTTACTTGGGAGATTTTTGAAGAGAAAATGTGTGATATTCGGGATAAATCAGGGATTCTTGAAGAGAAAATGCATCATTTTCGGGTTGAATGGGGGATTCTCGAAGAGAAACTGCATTTTCTACTGGTTAAATGGGGGATTCTCGAAGAGAAATTGCATGAGTTTCGTTTACATGTGAGATTTTTGTAGAGGAAATGCGTGGTTTTTTGGATACATGGGGGATTCTTGTAGCAAAAATGTTTGATTTGGGGGTCAAATGGGGGATATTTGAAGAGCAAAAGTGTGATTTCCGAGTTAAATGGGGATTTTCCTAGAGAAAATGTGTGATTTGGGGGATAATGGGGTATTTTTGAAGAGATAAAGCATGATTTGGGGGTAAATGTGGGATTTTCCAAGAGAAAATGTGTGATTTTGGGGATAATGGGGTATTTTGGGAGAGAAAATGCAAGATTTTGTGGAAAATGTGGGATTTTGCAAGAGAAAATGCATGATTTGGGGGTTAAAAGGGGGATTTCTGAGTAGAAAATGTGTGATTTTGGGGATAATGGGGTATTTTTGGAGAGAAAATGCATGATTTTGGGGTAAATGCGTATTTTCCAAGAGAAAAGGTGAGATTTTTGAGTTAAACGGGGGGTTTTCCAAGAGGAAAATGCGTGATGTTGGGGTTAAACGGGGGATTGTTGAAGAGAAAACGCGCAATTTTTGGTTTGAACAGCAATTTTTGAAGAGAACATGCGTGATTTTCAGTTTAAATCAGGGATTCTCAAAGAGCAAATGTGTGATTTTTGTTTAAATGGGGTATTTTGGAAGGGAAAATGCGTGATTTTCGGGTAAAATGGGGGGTTTTCGAAGAGGAAATGCTTCGTTTCAGGTTAAACTGGGGGGTTTTCGAAGCCAAAGTGCGTGATTTTCACTTAAATGGGGGATTTTCCAAACGAAAATGCATGATTTTCTTTTTAGATGGGGGATTTTCATAGAGAAAAGGCGTGATTTTTGTGTTAAGTGGGGGATATTTGCAAAGAAAAGGCGTGATTTTCGGGTTAAATAGGGGATTTTTCAAGAGAAAATGTGTGATTTTCAG